>NC_134486.1:227060452-227230452 GCF_040206685.1 Ascaphus truei | reverse complement strand
TCTCTACCTCTATCTATCTCTACCTCTATCTATCTCTACCTCTATCTATCTCTACCTCTATCTATCTCTACCTGTCTATCTATCTCTACCTGTCTATCTATCTCTACCTGTCTATCTATCTCAATATCAGGCACACTGCATGCTACTTAAAAAAAAAAAACTTTAAATATATGCTGCTTGCCCCTGCATTGCTGCTCCCTCAGTGTGTGTTTATATACACACACACACACACACACACTTTAAATCTGAAATAGCATTGGAGTTCCAATTTTTTTTTTTTTATTGGAAACAAAATACTTATGTCATTACCTGTTTATTAAAGCTTCAATCCCTCTTTTTTTGGTCCCCAATTTTTTTTTTCGTTTAACTGAGTGGGAACCATCGACATTCCTCAAAGTTGAACTGCACTATATTCAGGTGTGGGTACCCTTTGTTTCCCAAGATACTTGCCAGTATAGTTACAGGGTTGAAATCTCCTTCCATGGGAAACAAAATGGCTTTCAAATTGCATGCCAACAGAAAGCCGCAACATAATCAGTTGCGGCTTCCTATTGGACAGTCATTTAGATCCCTTTTAAAAACCAGGGAGTAATACCGGTAACTTCACAGGTGAGTATTTCAGGCTGAAATGGGCCCTGGAGTGGAAAGTCGCTTGGTTCAGCTCAAGGACCTCCTCGTTTAATTTCTGTAAAGAAAAAGGGGGTGTTATGGGAATTATTACTTCAAATATAATTATTTTTTTGCAAGGTCAATTAAATGGAATGATGAAGATACTCAAAATCCAGTAAACTCTCAGGAATCGTTAGCTGTCCCATCTCATCATCTCATGAAGTTCCAGGTCATAGACCCTTAAAAGAATAACGTGGCACCTTTTATCAAATAAATGATGCATCACTTGAAATGTTATGAGATATGCCAGGAGTGTATTATTATTTTTTTACTTACTACTTTAAGATGTTTAAAGCAGCAAAAACTTGAAAATCTTAAGTTTTTTTTGTAAATAAATTCAGTTCTGTAGTATCAGATGTACATCTGCATTATTTTTTTTACTCCTAATGCCATTTTTAATTATTTTTTTAAATTACTGATCATCTTTGGTTACTACAGTAACCATTTAGAAAGTCATATCCACTTCCTCTTTTGAAACAGACTGACACTATTTTGAGCTCTACACTTTGGCAACAAAGTATCACAAACAGATCAGTTGTTGTGTTTCAAACAGCAGAATGTCTGTTGCTCTGAAAGCTGAACCAATAATGTATTACACTTACTGTATTAATATAATGTTACATATCAGCTGCTGCATTTCACAGACTGCAGCACAAAATTAGAAGGCAGCCCTTTCGTTAGGCACATAATCAGGATTTTCACAGATTTATAACAGGAGCACCAAACAGTTGCCAGTTTAGGTAAGAATGTAGAATTATACATTGTCACACACTTTACATATATAAAAAAAAAAAAGGAAAAACATGAGGAATGTACTGCATCTTTAATATATAAATGAAACATAAGCATGTTCAAATAAGAGGATTTATTTTCATGTTTATAAATAATTTTGATGTGTCTGGTTTAATTTATGTTTGCTATTCTACAAAGCAATAAGATGTTTTGTATCAAATTTTGCATAGTGCACCCAAAAAAGGAGCAACATAGGCAATACGAATAGTTAATTGGAGGAACTACTACAGTAGAAGCACACAGTATGAAGAAAAAATAAATAAATGTCATGACTTGTAATGATTTTTAAACCTTCCAAGTTAAAGCTGGCAAATATCAATTCTGAGATAAAAACCTGCATCAAATGGGTTAATCTTACTTAACAAATTTCTTATTTGACACAGACACTCCTAAAGACCAGAATGGGTACTGCCTATGTGTAATTCAGACCAGGGTCAGCGGTGTCGCTGTAATTTAAAGAATGCTGTAGTCGCCCGTTGCCTGTGTAGGCCACGGGGAGACTGTTTGGACCAGTTTTATTTAACTGGTCATTTGGTCCATGTTGTGCCGGCGGTTCGGAGCGTGGCCAAAATTGAGTATTCGATCTGGCAGGATAATAAGGAGGTGTTGCGAGCAGTTGGGGTTAAATTCAGTTAAATAATGTCATCCATCCATCCCTCCTAATTTTGTTTTTCCTATTATGGTCATGAAATATTTACCATTTTAATTATTGCTGGATATCGCAGCTGTTAGAGGCAGTATTTGGTTAAGATATTGAGCCTTATGTTCTAGGCTGAGAGGCGGAGCTTTGTTTAAATACACAATTGATGTTAACTTAAAGCTGAAAGGCGAGAGAGGCTTGAAGTTAAATGTAATATGTTAGCAAAACTTATGCTGCAGCCTTTACCATTAAACATTTTCTTATTTAATGGTTAATACTTTGACATGCAACCGGCACTGGACATTGAATTTTACAAATATACTGCATAATACATCAATACATCTCTAATAAAGTAAGAAAAAGTAAACATGATACATTTTAATAACACTCTATACTACATTATACACAAACAAGGCCAAGCCTTTTCTGTTCTTACCTCCAGGTTATCTTTTATATTTCCAGTGAAGAAATTCAATACCAAATCCACTGCAAACATCAAATCTAACACAACAGTAGACATGATCCATCCAGTACTTGACAAAATATCTTCCATTAAAAAACTAACGCCAAAAGGTATGATGATAATTGTAACGAGTGTTAAGAAGGCGATCAAATTAATCCAAATATTTCTGTAAAACATAAATATTTTTCACTTTGAAACTAAATTCCTTGCAGAAGCTAAAACTAAACAAGCAGATAAAAGAAAACGGAAATGAATGAACATGAGAAAGAAATGTTGCAATGCATGTTTACTAAACGATGACAGCTTCATCTAATGCAGTAGCCCAGTGGTCTTTCATCACGGATGCAGCGTTATGGTTTGTCTCGCTCGCCTCACGAAATCCGCTGCGGCCACTTTATTTTTTTAAAATTTTTTTATCTGGGCATGTGAAATCCCAGTGTCCAGATTTAATGGCCCATTGGGATTAACACGGCAGGGGGCCCTTCTTCTGCTTGAAGGAGGATGGAAAGGTACCAGAGTAGAGGGAAGAGTTCAAAATGTGTGTGAGCGTAGGGATTATAGAAGGAGCAAGAGGTTTTAGGAGATGGGAGGGAATGGGGTCAAGAGGGCAGGTGGGAGAGATCAGCAGTGACACATCCTCCTCCTCCGAGACAGGGGTGCTGATATAGATCTCTTTGCAGCAGAGACATATTGGTTAGTTTGACACCTAATGGGTACATTAGTACCATTGTGTATTGTATTCATCTCATTGATTGGTTGGTTTCTTTCTCCTTGTGTGTTTCTTTTTCATGAGTTGGTTCAGTATTCAATTAATTTTAAATTGAGTTATTTTTTACTTTTTACTATGTATATATTTTAGTTAACGTTTGAATATCACTGAGCGCTCCGGTTTCTTTTTTTTTTTGCTTTGTTGTATTTGTGTTTTACTATTGTTATATTGTGATGACGCCATTTATGTGTTTCTATGTTTTTAAATTGTTGCATTTTTAATTGCAAACATTTAAAAATGGCAATTGGGATAGGGGGGTATTTAACCCAAACAAAACTAGCTTTGTAGCAAAGAAAAAGCCTAGGCACATACAGTTATAAAGTCTAAGTGGAAGGAAGTCTTGCTTATTGTGTGGGGGCAATCTTACTCTTTTACAATCTGTAGTCACAGAGACTACACAGAAGTAATTTTCTGTCATGTTTACCACTGATTGTTTTCAATCAAAAATTAAATTGCGGTTTGTGTGGTCCCTGCACCCAGCAGCTCATGTGCATGGTTTGGTGCGTGGTTTGGTGGGTCCCTGGCAGCAGTGTAACCCCTAGTGATGGGGAGGAGGGTGACGTGCGGCACAACACGTGACAAGCCTGCGGCGGAAGCCCCTGCCGTGGTGCGGAGACACACAGTGTTACCTGAACACGGAGTAAGGATGGATGGCCTTGCAGCCCGCACTCAGCAGCCTGTCTCTCTCCGATAACACCGCAGACTCGCTCCCGTACAGGTTGACGGAAGCTTTCCCCACCACCGGCAGGAAGAGACCGGTCAGGCTCCGCCGCAGGCGGGTTCCCAGCACCTCGCGCTCTATCCCTTCCTTTTTCTTTTCCTCGGCCTCTACTTTCGTCTCTTGCTCTTCCTCTCCCATATTGGCTTTCTCGTCGTCTTCCTCGGCCTTCGCCGGGGGGGTGGGGGTTACCCGGGTGGGGGTTACCCTCTTCCACATCCGCCATTCACCGCTGCGGATCCGCGGCGCCTTCCAGGATGAGTTCGTTTTACCGCGGTGTACCTTGCCGATGTCGATTTCCGGATCCTCATCCTCCCCTAGCCACATGCTGTGTTGCATTTTATGTACGTGCGTGCTGTCCCCGGGGCTCCTGCGCACCACCAAGCTGCACCCACCGCTGACTGACGGCGCGGAAAGGCTCCTCTTGGACTCCTGTGGCGCGGGGGCATTGTGACGTCAGGATTAACGGCTCAAAGGACCCTGTGCTGTCCTCGCGGGTTGTTTGTTTCCCTGGCAACCGTGTCAATGCTTTATACATAGACCCGGTGCACGGAATTGCCGCTTCCATGCACTTCGTTTAGCTGATTGTTTTTAATTCAGTTTCCACATGTTTTTATGTTTAAAATGTTGTGTGATATAAAGAGAATTAAACTACAAAACAAGCGCTCAACCTATTATTATAATGTGATGTTTACAATAATTAATTGTAAGCAATTTGCAAATGTGAGAAAATGATACACCCAAACTGTGCAAGGATAACCAATAACATAAAGCCCCACAACCACCAAGATAAGGGAGGGTATGAGGGAAAAAGGAGGCTGCCTAGGACCAAATATCAAGCCTTTCCATATAGCTATAGACAAATTGATAATACAGAGAACAAAGTCCTTGGCGCACTATCAAGTGCATAAACCTGATACAAAGTTCCTGATTCTGTGTTTGAAAGGAACAGTTTGTAGATCTTCACAGGTGATCCTCTTGATTTTCTTACAATGGTAAGTGCATATCTGGAATCAGAGAAGACAAAAAGACCATTGCGCAGTACCCTCTGATAGTGGAGATCTCATCCACACAGCTGCTAGCTACTTACATCTAAGTAGATAAAGACAGGCCTTGAAAGGTATCTTTAGCTGGAGGTCTGGAACACTCAAAAGGTTGAATTTATGGGTCTTCAGGTATTATACGCCCTCTCCACACGGATCAACCGCAGTGCCCGATTACATATAGAATAATAAAAATGCCAATGGTTTAGTACAGTACGATTTAATAAAACAAAAGATCAAAACAGCCAGTGCACTCGCATGCTAGATGACCTTACTACACGGATTACAACGTGCCGTCCGCAGGCCTAAGGAGCTGTTGTGTGGTGTGTATGGAGGCTGGATCCCGCGTGTCTCTTCCTTGCGGCCGCAACTCAGAGCGCCAGATCCACCTCAGGTGACGTCACCATCCACTGCACCCTCCCCAGCCGGTTCGTGCACGCAGCAATGCGTGCAATCTAAGCTCCACCCTACGCGCATTTCGTGACTCCTGACGTCACTTCTTCACACCCCTGAGGAAGTGACATCAGGAGTCACGAAATGCGCGTAGGGTGGAGCTTAGATTGCACGCATTGCTGCGTGCACGAACCGGCTGGGGAGGGTGCAGTGGATGGTGACGTCACCTGAGGTGGACCTGGCGCTCTGAGTTGCGGCCGCAAGGAAGAGACACGCGGGATCCAGCCTCCATACACACCACACAACAGCTCCTCAAGCATGCGGACGGCACGTTGTAATCCGTGTTGTAAGGTCATCTAGCATGCGAGTGCACTGGCTGTTTTGATCTTTTATTGTTTTATTAAATCGTACTGTACTAAACCATTGGCATTTTTATTATTCTATATGTAATCGGGCACTGCGGTTGATCCGTGTGGAGAGGGCGTATAATACCTGAAGACCCATAAATTCAACCTTTTGAATGTTCCAGACCTCCAGCTAAAGATACCTTTCAAGGCCTGTCTTTATCTACTTAGATGTAAGTAGCTAGCAGCTGTGTGGATGAGATCTCCACTATCAGAGGGTACTGCGCAATGGTCTTTTTGTCTTCTCTGATTCCAGATATGCACTTACCATTGTAAGAAAATCAAGAGGATCACCTGTGAAGATCTACGAACTGTTCCTTTCAAACACAGAATCAGGAACATTGTATCAGGTTTATGCACTTGATAGTGCGCCAAGGACTTTGTTCTCTGTATTATTAAAATGTTGTGTGTCTTATCACATGATATAACTGGACTTTTACGCATTATTATATTGTTAGTGCCTCTTAAAGTCAACATCCATTCGTTATGTCAAAACTGCAGCTGAGAATTGGAAAAAAGCTGTTTGGAAGTGCTGCTTTCCAGTTCCAGTGCTTTGACCCAGGGTGGACTGAATACTTACCCCACAGACACTTATGTAAGCACATTACTTTGTGTTTTAGATTTATTAAAGCAATCTTCACTATATTTTCTTTGTCTTCTCTATGTGGGTTTCCCCTTCCTCCTTGCTTCTGACCTTTATGGAATTTGCAAAGCCAGGTTTGGGGAGCGCAGATATCACTATATGTGGAAAAATAAATAAAGATATATAGTGTAGTTGTTTTTTAAATATAAGACATCTTGGTATAAACAGAAATGGGGACCCACACTTTCACAGTGAATAAACAGCAGTGGGTATCAAGATAAATTCGGGTGGACTCGACGTGATGATCCTCGATGCAAAACAGAAAATCACACTCTTAGTGCAACATTGTATGCTCAATGAATATATTATATTGTGCCGAATGATATCGCACTTACATTTTAACAATGTGGCATGTACATGTACCGGGTATTCCCCCACCCAATCGCATATAGAGTGTATGTGAGGGGGAACCTATATGTTACCAGGTGTGGTGCTTTACCTGTTAGGCTCCGCTAATGAGAGCCTGGGGTGTAGCCTCTTGAACAATACTATATGGTGCAGCGCCTCCACCTGCGATAGCTCCCAGCTGAGCAGGAGTTGTTTTTCGCAGGACATTCAAATGAACACATACACTGGATGTAAAATAGCAACGGTCGTTACTATATGCAGAATGTAACTTAACACATACATCAGCAATACACAACAAGATATATGTACCACCCTCTGCCACTAGCTGGCAACTATAACCTTGACCCTAACTGGGCTATAACCTTCTTAGCCCCTAACTGGGCTATACCTTTACACCCCCTTCCCTACCCCATGTCCAAAGAGTCCAAGCCCACCCAAGTGTGTGAACAGGCCTGTCACGTGAGGAGCAAGTTAAAGTTGGTTCACGTGTGGAAGGTTGTAAATACCTGCCCAGGTGTCCCTGCACCTGGGTGTCTTCGCAAAGGATCTACCGGCGCCGCTTGGTCCAGCGCTCATCTGTACCTCCGTGTGGGATGGGGTCCAGCCGGACGTCCCACCGTAAGGACAGTCTCTGGATCAGCAACGCAGCATACAGGAACATGCATCATACACTATACTGGGTCCCTGCACTAAGGAACTGCACAGTGTCTCTCCCTCTCCATACACTAATGAACTGCACAGAGTCTCTCCCTCTCCATACACTAATGAACTGCACAGGATCTGTCACTAGGTCCCTGCCTAGCACACAGCTGATGGGACACAGGGTCCTTACCTAAGGGCCTGTCCCTATGAACACCCACCCTCACTAGTGGGGAGTCAGGGCCTCAACTCTAGCCTGGAGATTTCTGGCCTAGGGCAGAAGCTCGCAGCTCTCTGCCCACCTTCTTTCCCCCTCTGTCTCCTAAGTCTGACTGACTCTTGTGCTTAACAGTCTGCTTCCTGACTCTGCACACAACATTGTATCCAATTCCCGGCTGCAGAGAATCTGCAAGTCTCAGTGGCTGGCTGGCTGCAGGTGACAGGGATCATAGGGCATTCCCCAGAGGCTGCTGGGAGATATAGTCCACTCAGGAGCTCTTTCCTATGGGGACCGCGTACGCGATCTCTACTGCGCCTGTGCAAAGCTGTAATGGCCACCGCTACGCTTAACTGCGCCTGCGCAACCTTCCAGAGCTCCTGCACACTTGTAATGGCCACCGCTACCCTTGCCAACCTCTGCGCATTGCGCGAACCTCGCGCCACTCACAACATGGCCGCAACCCTTCGTACATGCGCGAGCATCAGGACCCCGATGGCGCCTGCCCAGATGGCAGCGCCTACCGGAAGAAGTCGCCGTCCCCTTCTCCCACTGCCACGGGTAAGGCAGGGGGCAAAGGACGATCAGGGGAACCGGGGGTGACCCCCTTACAGACACATAAAAATTAAAGGTTGCACGATTCCTCTGGTCTCTCTGACTGCGTCACGTCACTTCTGGCGATCGTCCGCGTCACTTCCGGTTACGGATAATCCCGTTTTCGGAGCCGTAGGTGCTGAAGGTGCAGGGCAGTCACAGGAGCTTGTATGGCCTACTGACTCTCGACTCAAGGGATTCTGGGAAATGGGCTCCATGTGAATGGATATTCCAGGCAAAAGGTGACACATGGTGTGCTCATTTGCATGTAATTTCCTAGAATCCCTTGCTGCAGTGGGAGCACTGTATGCAAGGTAATAATGGTTGAAAGGCAGGGTTGCAGACCTGTCTAAGACATGTGAATGTGCTCACAAGTAATATTCTTTATTGGCTATATGCTAACGGTTGAGGCTTTCTCTCACCTTTTTCACCCACCATAACTTAAAATGTATGGTAAACCTACCCAGCCTAGAAATATTTCAAAGCAACTATAGACCAACCTCACACTGATGATACCAATCAATGTTGAAACATGTCTGTGAGTGGCTTGTACTTGCTTTGCTAGTCCCATGCTATGTTTAAAAGCGGTGTGAACGGCGATGCATCAGCTTAAATGGGCTCCATGTGAATGGATATTCCAGGCAAAAGGTGACACATTGTGTGATCATTTGCATGTCATTTCCCAGAATCCCTTGCTGCAGTGGGAGCACTGTATGCGAGGTGATAATGGTTGAAAGGCAGGGTTGCAGACCTGTCTAAGACATGTGAATGTGCTCACAAGTGATATTCTTTATTGGCTATATGGTAATGGTGGAGGTTTTCTGTCACCTTTTTCACCCACCATAACTTAAAATGTATGATATATATATAACGGAAATAGCCGTGTTAGTCCAGTTGCGATAGTGCAGAATAAATTAGTTCTTCAGTATTAGGTGATAAATTGTTAGTCCAAATAAAAAAGGTATGTCATAGGACAAGCTGTCGAGAGTTTTCCTCTCTTCCTCAGGTCAGGCAATACTGATATACAAAAGTTTCTGTGACTTAGACAGGGATTGGAAAATAAATGTTTTATATATATATATATATATATATATATATATATATATATATATATATATATACACACACACAGTTAAGTCCGGAAATATTTGGACACTGACACAATTTTCATAATTTTGGCCCTGTACGCCACCACAATGGATTTGAAATGAAACAACCAAGATGCAATAGAAGTGCAGACTTTCAGCTTTAATTCAAGGGGTTGAACAAAAATATTGTATGAAACGTTTAGGAATTGCAACCATTTTCATACACAGTCCCCTTATTTCAGGGGCTCAAATGTAATTGGACAAATTAACATAATCATAAATAAAATGTTAATTTTTAATACTTTGTCGAGAATCCTTTGCAGGCAATGACTGCTTGAAGTCTGGAACACATGGTTATCACCAAACACTGGGTTTCCTCCTTTGTGATGCTTTGCCAGGCCTTTACTGCAGCTGTCTTCAGTTGTTGTTTGTTCGTGGGTCTTTCTGCCTTAAGTTTTGTCTTCAGCAAGTGAAATGCATGCTCGATCGGGTTGAGATCAGGTGATTGACTCGGCCATTGTAGAATATTCCACTTCTTTGCCATAAAAACTCCTGGTTGCTTTCGCAGTATGTTTTGGGTCATTGTCCATCTGTAAAGTGAAGCGCCGTCCAATCAACTTGGCTGAATCTGAGCAGACAATATATCCCTATTGTAAAGCGTAGCTCACCACAAACAAAGCGTGACCGCGGTGCTGAGGTAGGTAATTGGTTAACGCCGACCCACAGCCACGCGGACGTGCCTAGGATGTAGAGTAGTCATTCAAGCCAGGTCAGGGTTACAGATTGGAGAATAGTCAAAGTACTTGCCAAGTTAAGGAGTGGAGAGTTGCGGATCGTCAGAGTGCGTAGTCAGGTTCAGGATAGGAGAATATCAGATCGTTGGAGTACTTAGCCAAGGTCAGGACTGGAGACAGGAGAATGGTCGTTCGTAGCCGGACTAGGCGAGGAGAGGTGAGGAATCCAAGAGACAAGCAAGGTAGGCAACAAGAGGTTAAGCAACAAGGCAAGGTCACAGGAACAGGAATGCAGCAAGGCACAGCGTCACACTAGACTTTGCTCAGCAAGGAAGAGAGCAGACTGAAGGTATATAAAGGCAGAGCCTCCAATAGCCAGCCAGGGCGGAACCAGGAAGTACTGCTGCGGCCCATTTTATTCTAAAACATTACCGCATTTTCCTGGATTTTTTTCCGATTGCGACGCACTTCACCGGGTGCATGCCGCATTCATGTTGTGTTCTCAGCCGCGGGTCATGTGCGGGTCATGCGCGGTTGATGCGCGGGTCATTTAATAGGTTGCAATTCTTCGCATGTCCGCCAGATGGCAGATATTCATGAATTGTAATGCGCATGTGCTTCAGTAATGTGTCGACTTGCAGGTGTTTCGTTTAAAAAAGATACCACAGTGGGCTATTGTAAATTGGCCTTGGGACTGAAGGAAGAGGTTACAATAATGTATCAATTTAGGCTTTTCATATTAAAGAAAGACAAACACCAGTTTCTGTTATTCTCCAGAGACCCGCCACCATGAGTGTTCAAGTGCAGCCCGTGTTCCAAAAACCCAACAGAACTTACGCGTATTTGATATGGGCCGCGATTAATGCAACAGATGATAAGATGGCAACAGTTGTTCAAATTTATCAGTATTTTATCGAAAACTATGACTTTTACAAATTTTCGCCAGCTCCTCATGTGTGGAAGCGTGCAATAAGGAAAAGGTTATGCAGCGATCCATGTTTTTATCGTATTGATCCCGAATTTATTGGAGGGTATTGGTGTGTATCACCGGCTTTTTCCTGTATCTACGATCATGCAGATGGCAAAAGGCAAAAGGTCGTGTTAAAACCAACTAAGAAACGACAGTCGCTGGCAAGCAATGCGCCAGCACCAGCACCGGCTTCCAATAACGGTCCCACCGTCAGTGACAACCCTTGTTGTCTGTCAATGCACGGATACCTGCAGCCTGAGCCGGATTTCACGTGCAGTTTCGAGCAAGCTGGCATGTACCTAAGCGATTTCCAGCCTCATCAGCTGACTACAGGTGTAGTAGTCCCGCTGCCAACTGTCAACGTGTATGATCAAGAATACTGGACTTGCAGTGGCCCGGCGCCGGCGCCAGCTGAATGGGAAATTCTATGGTGAGTAATGTTGCCGTATTTTATTCTGTTTTTTTTATTTTGAAAATATCAATATCGTTGCGATTCAAAAGTCAAGCGATTCTCCTGTAAGCAATATCATTGCCTGAGCGGCTTCTACAGTACTGCAGATACTGAACAATTGGTGGAACGCTAGGTGCATGCGCATTGGAACCTTCTTGAAACGCATATGCGTGTCATCACATGGACGGTAGGCGCATGCGCATGTGAACAGGAGACACCCCCCGAGAAAATTATTGGTGGGACTGGCTGGGAACTTCTTTGGGGGACTGACCATCACAGTAAAAAAATTAATTTTTTTTTCCTCAGAAAAGAAAACCTTGTCATCTCATGCAGAGAACGGCTAATGGAGGGATTTCGATGGATAATATCGCTTTGTGTAACAATGCCTGCACATTGCTGAATCGGATTTAAAAAACCAAGTACCGGAGTCTACAGTTTAGTGGCCGTTATTATTGATTAGGATAGAATACCTGAAACAGTATGCTGATGTTTTCAGACCGTACAGTATACAATACATTTTTATATACAGTATACTGTGTAATAAACCCGAAAAAATAAAAAGTATGCATTTATTCTACATGTATTACAGTACATACAGTATGTGTCTTCTATACAGTACCAGTACATACTGTACAGTACAGTATGTGTCTTCTAATTTTTTTTAATACTCTTGTGATGTGCAGTACTGAGCATGCCTACAGTATACAGTACAGTATGCCTGGACAGTAGTGTACATTCTAGAAACACTGTATTTTGTTACAGTATCAAAGGACCCAATGGAACAATTTAAAACAAATCAACATGTTCTTTTATTGGTGTAGTAAGTACAAAAACATTTATTTACAAATACTGTACAATGTAGAAACATTTTAAGTGCACAGCAATTCAAAACATCAACAGGTGTATGGTTTACTGCTAGTGAAAACATTTATGTACAGAAAGTAAAAACATTTACAGTCAGTCAGTATGGTTTACAGTCAGATGTTGTTAAAAATTCTTTATTCATAAAATATACAAAACGCAACATCTCCTTTATTAAAGTACAGAAAGTCAAAACATTTACAGTGGGATGGTGTGCAGAACAGTCAGTCAGGCCGGCACCACTTCAGTCCTCGAGGGCAGCAAACAGGCCCGGTTTTCAGGACAACCTTGAAAACCGGGCCTGTTTGCGGCCCTCGGGGACTGGAATTGTGCAGGTCTTGTGTACAGTAAATACAAACATTTATTTATTAATACAAGTTAAAACACAACATCTCCTTTATTTAAGTACAGCAGGTCAAAACATGTACAGTACAGTTCAGCACAACAGTATGGTCTTACCTGTGATTAAAAACAATTCTTTATTCATAAAATATACAAAACGCAACATCTCCTTTATTAAAGAACAGCAAGTCAAAACATTTACAGTGGGATGGTGTGCAGAACAGTCAGTCAGGCCGGCACCACTACAGTCCTCAAGGGCAGCAAACAGGCCTGGTTTTCAGGACAACCTTGAAAACCGGGCCTGTTTGCGGCCCTCGGGGACTGGAATTTTGCAGGTCTTGTGTACAGTAAATACAAACATTTATTTATTAATACAAGTTAAAACACACAACATCTCCTTTATTTAAGTACAGCAGGTCAAAACATGTACAGTACAGTTCAGCACAACAGTATGGTCTTACAGTACCTGTGATTAAAAAAAATTCTTTATTCATAAAATATACAAAACGCAACATCTCCTTTATTAAAGAACGGCAAGTCAAAACATTTACAGTGGGATGGTGTGCAGAACAGTCAGTCAAGCCTGCACCACTACAGTCCTCGAGGGCCGCGAACAGGCCCAGTTTTCAGGACAACCTTGAAAACCGGGCCTGTTTGTGGCCCTCTGGGACTGGAACAAAACATTTACCAAACATTTACAACAGTTGAACAATCACTCAAATGCGTACCCCACCAGATTGTCCTTCCATGGCCGATGCCTTGCATGGCGCAAAACGCCATTAATGCAGTCACAAACGCCTTTCATTACAGGATCTGTAATGGAAAAAAAGCGCCGCAATTCATCCAGAATGGTCTTACTTAAATTGTCAGGAAGCGCCTTTTTTAGGCGATTTCCTTCGTAGTTCACTTTGAAGGCCCAGTCGCAGTACATCAAGTAGGACACATGGTGCTTAAAAAGTAACAAGGCATACTTGTGGGGTACACCAGCACTCATCACCCTATACTTCTCCCTGAGTGCCGATGGCATATCGCGCAGGATGATGTCGGGCACCGTATCGATTCGAGTGAATGTAGGTCTTCTGTGAGCGGGTGTGCTTGTGGCGGTGGGCGAGGGTAGGTTGTCTGGGAGGAAGCTTTCCTCCTGTCTTGGTCGCCGTGTTGTCTCCTGGCGTGGTCTTGACGGGGTTGTCATGTTATCCTCCTCTTCAATGGCATACATGTACACAAAATCTTCTGGTGGAGAGGGTGCATCAGGGAAACAGGGGCATGAACACTGAGCAAATTATGTATCCCCGCTATGTTAGCCTCTATCTTCTACATCCGTCGATCCATCCGTTGATCCATATTTAGCATCCGTTGCTCCATATTTAGCATGGTCTCCAGAAGCAGATCTATCTTTGCCAGCACAATAGAGTACTCAGGGATATCCACACTTATCCCATTCAGCATCCGGTCTAACGAGCTGCTTCTTGTGCATGGTGTGCTGTGTACATCTTGGTGGATGGGTGCTACGGAGGATGAGATGGGGGTTCCATGGAGAGAAGCAGCAGCGTCGTCGAAGAAGGGTGGAGGAGGTGACCTGTGGATATACGGAAGCGGAGAAGCGGCAGCATCGTCGAAGAGGGATGGAGAAAGTGACCTCTGGATTTCTGGGCGAGAAGCGGCACAGTCATCTAAGCGTAAAGGAGAAAGTGACTCGTGGATTTCAGAGGCACCAGCGGCAGCAGTGTCGAATAGAACTAGCGAAGATGGCCTGTGGGTTTCCGGGAGGGCGGCGGTAGCGTCAAGAACGAGTAGTGGAGAAGAAAGGATGGAGATTTCCGGGAGAGCGGGGGCAGAGTCGTCGAAGCGTATGGGAGGAAGTGGTCTGCGGGTTCGATGGGTTGGCTGCCATTTGTTTTGCGTGGAGTGTACATCACCGTATTTCTTCTTGACATAATAAGGCTGACGTCTATTAAAACCATTAGCCTTTGGAGTCAGCAGAAGGTTTTCTTTATTGGCCTTAGCCTGTCGCTTTGGCCTTGGCGTGGAAACGGCTGCTGCCTTTCGCTTTTTCTGCATGACAGGCACGGCAGAGGCGAGTGGGTTCCTGCGCCGGTAGAATCAGGGTTGATCCATGGAAGCAGATGGCACAATGCAGTATCTGGACAAGGGCAAGTTCAGATAAAGATCATCGAGTGTTGGGCTATGCAAAGTGTGTAACCTTTTATGCATGGCGACGAGGTACAGGTGTTGAAAGTGGGCGTACTCTAATGTGAGTCATTAGCGTATAAATACACCATCCATTTTGTGGATTCACTGCACATTCAAAACACATCGACTAAATATCGAATATACATTCTTGTGTTTGTATTTCTTTCTACTCGCAGCAATGCCTGTTAAAAAGATTTCCAAGGAGCTCAGCATGCGAATTAAGGAGATGTACACGAGCGGACACCGAATTGCTGCTATCCAACGCTGGTTAGCTACTTCTGGCATCGTTGTGCCAGCAACCACCGTGAGCTATCATGCACACGGAAAAACTAGAGAACGCAAAAGGACACCAACGGTAACTAACGCGCAAGTATATTTATATAACTTAATTTTTTTTTTTTTATAAAATATTGTACTGTAGATCTACTAGTGTACTGTAATAGTGTACTGTAGATTTACTGTATCTAATTTTATAGTTATTTCGGTATATTTATACAGTATAGCAACGGTATATGTATATTTTTTATATTGCTGCATATTATTAGAACAAGATATTGTGTACTGTAGATCTACTGTATCTAATATTTTAGTTATTTCTGTATATTTATATTACAACAGTATATATATATTTTATATTGCTGCATACTAATAGAACAATATATTGTGTACTGTAGATCTACTGTATCTAATATTTTAGTTATTTCGGTATATTTATATTACAACAGTATATATTTTTTATATTGCTGCATATTAATAGAACAATATATTGTGTACTGTAGATCTACTGTATCTAATATTTTAATTATTTCGGTATATTTATATTACAACAGTATATATATATTTTATATTGCTGCATATTAATAGAACAATATATTGTGTACTGTAGATCTACTGTATCTAATATGTTAGTTATTTCTGTATATTTATATTACAACAGTATATATATTTTTTATATTGCTGCATATTTATAGAACAATATCTCATTGTATACTATTTTTACACCAAATGATGTGCTGTGCTTGTGGCCTACTGCACTGTAACTTACCGGATTGTTTTTCTGTACATTGTAAGGAGACAACTCTTCTGGTCGACAAAATAAGTGAGGAGAATGATGAGAAGAGTGCATTAAGGGTCAAATACACTCTGCAGGAAAATCACAATCTGACTGTATCCGAGACCAGCATAAAGAAGATGAGACGCAGAATTGGATGGAAATATGGACGTGTGAGGTTAGTACTGGACAATACAGGAGGTAAAAGTGTTGTTTAAGAAACTGTACTGTACCGCTAAAATGATTTATTCCTTGTTATTACAGAGTGTAACCCATGATAAGGGACGTAAACAAAATGAAAAGAGTGGTCCAGGCCCAGGCATGGATCGACAGTGGGGAAACTTTCCAGGATTGCATCTTCACTGACGAGTCTACTGTATCGCTGGAGAGATTTGCCACCTTTGCATTCCACAAAAAAGATCGCATATCTATGAAGCCGCGGCCAAAACACCCAGTGAAGATGCATGTATGGGTGCCATCTCTAGGCGTGGACCAGGATGCTTTGTCCTCTTTGAAGGTAAAATATATAAAATATAATGTAGCCTTAGGCACTGTACTGTACTAGTGTAGCCTTATGCACTGTACTGTACTATTGTGCAGTTTTTTGAGCACTTTTCTTTTCTTGTTATAGGAATCATGAATAAAGCTTTCTTCCAAGACAAAATTGTGCCTGAGATAGTGGATTACATCACACGCGAGTTCCCGGATGGTCACCATTTCTACCAGGACAACGATCCGAAGCACACCGCGTCAACAGCGCATATCCTTGAGCGCGGTATCAACTTGGTGAAGACGCCAGCGGAGTAAGTGCGGTAACCGTGTCTCATTTTTCCCCCACTGTTTTTACTGTGTACTGTATCTCTTAAACTAATTGTCCTTTTTTTCCAATGACAGACCGATCGAAATGGTCGGGCATCAGCTGAAGGACCATATCCGGAAAGTGGTGAAACCCTCCAAAAAGGATGAGTTGGCGAAAGGCGTACTGAGTCTTTGGAACGATGTACTCACCGTGGAACGCTGCAATAAATATATTGACCATATTGCGACTGTGTTGCCCATTGTGATCGCGCGTAAAGGGCAAGCACCAGGAAGGTAGTATGGTATAGTACTGTACTGTAGTATTGTAAGTACACTATGATACAGGTTAGTATGGCACAGATTTTTTCTTTCCTAGTAGTCAGAGTATACTGTAGTTCCAGTATAGACTAGTTTGACAGTACTAACTGCATACACAATGCCATAATACAGTATGCACCTAAAGTACAGTAACTGCTCAAATTTTCTCTTTCCAGAGAGAGCCGCACCAGCCATCTGGTTACATAGTATTTAACAGTAGTCAGAGTATACAGTAGTTCCAGTATACAGGAATAAATGGAGAAACAAAAGCGCACAAGCAAAAACGGAGCAGGTAGGACCCAGAATCAAAAATAGTTCCAGTATAGACTAGTTTGACAGTACTAACTGCCTACTGTAGTCCAATGTGCAGTAGCTATACAGTACACAATGCCATAATACAGTATGCACCTACAGTAACTGCTCAATTTTTTTCTTTCCAGAGAGATCAGCACCAGCCATCTAGTACTACACATCACACAATGCCATAATACAGTACGCACATAACTGCACTAATTTTTTGTTTTCTTGTCTTTTCAGGAAAAAAGGAAAGACTGGGGGAGAGGGGGGGTGTTGTGTACAGTCTAATCTGTTTGTACAGTCAAGTGTACAGTATATAAACAGCACATTGTTTATGTACACAAAACCTCTCCTCAATGAACTACTGTACACAGAATGAGGAAGAAGATAGACAGAAAAAATTATATTACTATATAAATATTATAAATGATATATTATTAAATAATATTATTATCAATGTGCACTATTCATGTTTATCCATGTTTATAAATGTTTTATAAATGTTTATCCAATTTCAATCTGCCAGAAGAACTTAATAAAGACTGCATTATAAATTATTCATGATTATTTTTATATTTGTATTTTTTGGTTCCTGATAAAATAAAATAAATATTTATTTACATTCCTGATAATCATAATCATTGACAAGACCCCCCCCCCCCACACACACACACACACATACCTACAGTACAACAAAGAAAAAGAATGAATGACAAAACAACATGAATCAGTTAATGGTTTTTTTAACTCTCAATTCTCACAATACTGTGCAAATCAGATTTACATATCAAATTCGAGAAGGGATTTTCCAAAGCGTTACTGTAAACAAAGCCTCAATAGGTTGGAGGGGGGGGGTTGGGTGAGTCATGCGCAGTAATCAGCTAGCTCCCATCTCAAAGAGGATTACACGCAGGCGCAGTGAGGTGACTGACGCTCGGCTAGGGACGGATTAAAAACACAATGACAAGCTTCAGAAAATTAATGACTCTGTGGAGGTGTCTGTCGATAAGAGTTTCAAAACCTTGAGCGATCCTTGTGTGTGTGCGTGGGGGAGGGGGCTGCATGAAGGATTAGCTGTGCAGCAGTTCAAAGAAATGACATAATTTCAAACGGCAGTTCATCATAATAATTTGATCCCTACACCCCCAAATACAGTACATAAAAAGCACACAAATCACCCATGTGCAGTCAAACACACAGGGTCGCAGTCAAAAGCTACAGCACAGATTGAATATCGTAATATCCAGATGTTTTTTGCAGGCTTGTGGAGAAAATAACAATTAAAAAATTAGAAAAAATTTTTTTTTGGTCACTCACTCAAGCAAGCAGTGGTGGGTGAAGTTACAGGCGCATGCACAGTAATCAACTAGCTCCCATCCCAAAGAGGATTATACACAGGCGCATAGAGAGGTGATGCTGTGCTAGGGACTGATTAAAAACACAATGGCAAGCGTTTTATATTTTTTTTTTTTGTTTCTGGTAAAATAAATATTTATTTACATTCCTGCTAATCATAATCATTGACAACACCCCCCGTCCCCACACCTACAGTACACCAAAGAAAAAGAATGAATAACAAAACAACATGAATCAGTTAATGGTTTTTTTAACTCTCAATTCTCACAATGCTGTGCAAATCAGATTTACATATCAAATTCGAGAAGGGATTTTTCCAAAGCGTTACCGTAAACAAAGCCTCAAAGGGTTGGAGGGGGGGGGGGGGGTTGGGTGAGTCATGCGCACTAATCAGCCAGCTCCCATCTCAAAGAGGATTACACGCAGGCGCAGTGAGGTGAAGCTCGGCTATGGACAGATTAAGAACACAATGTCAAGCTTCAGAAAATTAATGACTCTGTGGAGGTGTCTCTTGATAAGAGTTTTAAATCCTTGAGCGATCCTTGTGTGTGTGCTCGTGGGGGAGGGGGCTACAGGGTACAGCTGCATGAAGTTCAAAGATAATGACATACTTTAATTTCAAAAGGCAGTTCATCATAATAATATGATCCCTACACCCCCAAATACAGTACGTAAAAAGCACACAAATCAACAATGTGCAGTCAAACGCACAGGGTCGCAGTCAAAAGCTACAGCACAGATTGAATATCGTAATACAGTATCAAGATGGTTTTTGTAGGCTTGTGGAGAAAATTTGGTCACTCATTCAAGCAATCAGTGGTGGGCGAAGTTACAGGCGCATGCTCAGTAATCACCTGCTTTCAAGCAGGAATGTGATTGAAACCAGACACACGTTCAAAGGAATGGTGTGGGAGAGATGTACTGCATTGTAGAGAAGATAAGAAGTTGAAATACCCTGCAGTGCAGTTAATTATCCTGAGCGAGGGGAGAGCACTGTATATGCCGAAATGTGACACTGTTACAGTACAGTACACGCCTATGCGTTTCAACAATTTTCAAATGAGACATACTGTACAGTACAGCACTGCAAATGCATTTATACTTTAAATATGCAAATTTACAATTACTGCGCGCGCACACACAGACTGTGTACTGACGTAGGTTGAACCGCGAAGGTATTAGACTTCCAAGACAATGGCTCGCAAACACCCCCCTGAGTTTATACACGGCATTGCAGACAGCAAGAATAAAATGCTAATATCACGAGCGCTAAAATAACGCAATTCACTCCGGACAAAAAAAACGCTTCTGACCGAGATTATCAGAGAGTCGCGGATCTAGCCGATTTAGACTCAGGGTGGCCGCCACTGTAAGCACCGATAGGCTGCTGGGGCACAATGGTGTGCTCTATGATGCAGCCTAATTGGGGATGGGGGCGGAACTGCTCTCGTGCGTCACGGAGGTCAGGAGGCAGAGCTTGGAGCGCGTGTCACTCCCACGCCAATTCTGAGTTACCTTAGAGCAAGAGGGGACGGGACCAATCACGCGCCGACCCATGCGTGTCATGGAGGTCAGGGGACGGAACCGAGCGCACGTCATTCCCATGCCGGTCTTGTCCATCACCAGAGCGGGGGCTGTGCTGTGCTGTGGGCGTCAGCAGGGAGGTTGGCCGAACACGCGTCGTGCGTCAGAGCAAGGGGCGGAGTCCGAATCCGCGTACGAGGGATCAGGCCACGCGAGGTCCGCGCACGTACTGGGACCACGAAACAACCAGACCTTGTCGCCAGGTTTAAGGTCCAGAGCAGGTCTGCGGTGGCGATCTGCCTGATTCTTTTGCCAATTGAATGCTTGCCTGATGTTGATCTGAATCTTTTACCACAGGTCTTGTAAGGTTTTTATCCTCAAGAAAAAGGTTTTAGGTGCGCGGTACCAAAAATCTTATAATGTCCGAAAATGTGAATAATAGTCTCTCTGCAGCTCTTCACTCGTGATCAGCGGGGCAATCAACCAAATATATATACACACATATAGCAGGGCGCATAAGAGAAAAGGTCGACAAAATAAGTGAAAAGAATGATGAGAAGAGTGCCTTAAGGGTCAAAGACACTCTGCTGAAAAATCACAATCTCACTCTATCCGAGACCAGCATAAAAAAGATGAGACGCAGAATTGGATGGAAATATGGACGTGTGAGGTTAGTACAGGAGGTTAAAGTGTTGTTTAAGAAACTGTACTGTACCTATAAAATTATTCCTTGTCATTACAGAGCGTACCCTATGATAAGGGACGTCAACAAGATCAAGAGAGTGGTCCAGGCCCAGGCATGGATCGACAGTGGAGAAACATTTCAGGATTGCATCTTCACTGACGAGTCTACTGTATCGCTGGAGAGATTTGCCACCTTTGCATTCCACAAAAAAGGTCACATATCTATGAAACCGCGTCCAAAACACCCAGTGAAGATGCAGGTGTGGGGTGCCATCTCTAGGCTTGGACCAGGATGCATTGTCATCTTTGAAGGTAAAATAAGTCACACGCTTTTGCTTTACACTGGCGACACACTTTATTCGAGCTTGGCTAGTCCCACGAATTCGGGTATACCCGGGTGTATTGAGGTTTGTGACTGTTTTCTGCCCGAGTGCATTGAGGTATTTTCCAAGCAGGGATTGAAGCATTTTATTCCCTCTGGCTGCAATACTGCACAGTATATAAATATATAATGCATTACAATTCAGGAATTTATGCCATCTGGTAGACACGCGAAGCATTGCAGCCTATTAAATCCTAATCATTATCATTTAACAGATCAGCCGCCCGTCAGCCAGGCATGAACCCAGGCTGGGAAGGCAAATGCAACGGGGCTTGTCAGAGGTGAGGAGTGGCGCATTCCAGGTATCTGCCAGGTACATACCGGGTATTTGCTCGAATAAAGTGTGTCGGTGCAGTATGCACTGTACTGTACTCGTGTGCAGTATTTTGAGCACTTTTCTTTTCTTGTTATAGGAATCATAAATAAAGCTTTTTTCCAAAAGCAAATTGTGCCTGAGATTGTGGAATACATCACACGGGAGTTCCCAGATGGTCACCGTTTCTATCAGAACAACGATCTGAAGCACACCGCGTCAACAGCGCATATTCTTGAACGCGGTATCAACTGGGTGAAGACACCAGCGGAGTAAGTCCAGTAACCGTGTCTCATTTTTTTCCACTGTTTACTGTGGATCTCTTTAACTGATTCTTCTTTTTTTCCCCCTCCAATGACAGATCGCCAGACTTCAATCCTATCGAAATGGTCTGGAATCAGCTGAAGGATCATATCCGAAAAGTCGTGAAATCCTCCAAAAAGGATGAGTTGGCGCAAGGCATAATGGGTTTTTGGAACGATGTACTCACCGTGGAACGATGTAATAAATATATTGACCATATTGTGACTTTGTTCCCCATTGTGATAGAGCGTAATGGGCAAGCATCAGGAAGGTAGTATGGTACATTACTGTACTGTAGTATGGTAAGTACAGGCACACCAAGTACAGTATGATACAGGTAAGATTGGTACAGATTGTTTTACAGCATGCACCTAACTGCACAAATTTTGTCTTTCCTGAGAGAGCAGCACTAGCCATCTGGTTACAAAGTATTTAACAGTAGTTACAGTATACTGTACAGTAGTACCAGTATAGACAAGTTTGACAGTACTAACTGCATACTGTATGTCAGGAATCCACTCCTGGGTTTGGCTGGAGCCCATCCTTCCGGCGCTTTGCAGGCTCCAGACAAACTATTCCCTGCTTCTGCAATCACCTGCCTCTTGCTTCCTCCTGTGCAGCTCTGGCCTGATTGGCCTCCTGTGCTATTTAGTGCCTGCCCCGCCCTCAGGAAGTTGCTGGACATAAACTTTGCAATCCAAGTTTCAAGTAATTGTGCTTGTCACAGACTCCCTGTTTGGCCTGCTGGGCCTCCTTGTGCCTTGTATCCTGATTCCAGTCGCCTGCATCCCAAGGCCTTCTTGCATAGCAGCCCCGGCGCTGCTTTCCTTGTTCCTGGCAGACTTCGCCTTCGCCGCGCTGTAGCGGCTACGCTGGTTCCCCCACCGTTTCCTGTGGTGTGTCTGCACCTCTGCTTCCTCCAAGTGGAGTTTGCTCCTGGCCTTTTTCTGACGCATTGCAGCACCTTCGCTGAAGCATCCCTGCTGCAGTTGCGTCTCTCAAGGTTCTAGCCTCCAAGGGTGGAGGGAGGGGGTGCGGCACTGGGAAGTGATGAAAAAGTAAACCAACTAACACAACATACAAACCCTGACAAAAACACACATATGTGACATGAACAACAGAAATAACACTGATTGAAAGGTTAAACAAGGTAAACCTATAAGGGCTCAATAAACGAAGGACTTAATGTCCAACAATTGCTAAGTTAACCCAATTGATTAAACATAACATATATGGAACATATAACCAACAGGTACAAGAATAATTGATATTGCTACAGCACAAAAAATGATGATCGAAAATGTCCACAAGAAAAAGGTTTTAGGTGCGCACAGTCCCAAAAATCTTATACTGTCCCAAAATGTGAATAATAGTCTCCCTGCAGCTCCTCACTCTCCCGTGATCAGCGGGGCAATCAACCAAATATATATACACACATATAACTGGGCACAAAAGAGAAAAGAAACACACTATATTAGTATAAAATTAAACGTAATTAATATTTACTGTATGCATAAAGTAAAACTTACATAAAATAGGGTCACAATCAATCCAAACATCACTGTGGGAGCTTGAAGGAGGGGTAGATGAGAGCGTGTATACCAACACAATAGCAGGGTCCTAAAAATGCCATGTATTCCGGTGGCAAAGATTCTTCCTGCTCAAAAATCAAACCCCTTCACCTCGCGCTCAAACACTGCAGGTGTTACGGTTGTGCTCCCACAAACCAGGGCCGGACCGCGTGGCTGAGGCTGGGTTATGAAATCACAGACCTTAGACCACGCAGACTTGTCTGGAGTGCGAAGTTCATAGTCAAACAGGCCGGGTTAAGGACTGGAGAGAACAGCGTAGTCGTTGGACGAGCCAGAGTCGGGATAGGAGATATCCGGGTAGTTGTAGTTCAAGCAGGGAGTCGGCAACAGGAAATCAAGCAGGTCCTTCTGCTTCAGCGTAATCGCTGCAGGTCGGGAACAGGGTATGCGCGAGTGGCGTCCACAGCCCATGGCACCGGTCTAGGAGAGGGAAGACTGAGTGGAGTGGGCACACCACCAGGCAGCACTGGTAAACCAGTGCATCAGTGCAAAAGTTCAAGCAGGCCTCTGCGAAGGGAGAGAGAGCAGCAAGCCAAGGCATCCAAACAATACCTCTGCTGGGGGTGAATGCAGCAGGTAGTAGAATCCAGGCTGGCAAAACACAGGCCTCTGTGAAGAGAGGAACAGCAGGCCTTCGGGAACCAGGAACACAGGCCTCAGCGTAGTAGCAGCAGGCCTGGAGGAAAATGGAAAAGGTACAATGAACTAGAACAATAAAAATAGAGATTAGTCACGAGAGATAACAAGCCAGGAGGCTTGTAGCAGAACACAGGTAACATCCACAAGGGAATTATGCTCGGCGGTGAGGCATGGTGGGAAAGCAGTATTTAAAGGCCAGCGGGCCAATCCCAGGAGGGGACTGCGAGGGCACTGTTCTAATGACTGAGTATGGCTAGGTTGAAGTGATAGCACGCACAGCTGCTGTTGATTGCAAAGGGAGAATTAGTGAGAACAGCACAACCCTGCAAGGCTACGAGCAAAGCCAGGAGTGCATTCCTCACAGCAGGAAAATAAAAAACACAGCTGCCGGAGGAGGAGCGTAATGACGCTTCCTCTCTGCTGCGTGTGACGTCACCTCTATGCGTTTTGCGTCATACAACGCTTTGTCAGGAGGTAGGATTGACAACATGGACGTCCAGTTAAAATACAGAAAATCTGAACAAATACACCAATCGGGTTCGTTCATTCGCCTAATCACATAATAAGCTACCATACCTATTCAATCAGTGTTAAAATGGAACATCACATGACACTCTTACATAATAATAAACAACTTGGGTAAACATAAAGGTACTTAGGTGAACATTAAATCTGATCGTTATTTCATCATCAATTAAGCAGGTAAAAGTTCTGGAGTTGATTCCAGGTGTGGCATTCGCATTTGGAAGCTGTTGCTGTGAGCCCACAACATGCGGTCAAAGGAGCTCTCAATGCAAAGTGAAACAGGGCATCCTTAGGCTGTAAAAAAAAGAAAATCCATCAGAGAGATAGCAGGAACATTAGGAGTGGCGAAATCAACAGTTAGGTACATTCTGAAAAAAAAAGAACGTACTGGTGAGCTCTGCATCTCAAAAAGGCCTGGATGTCCACGGAAGACAACAGTGGTGGATGATCGTAGGATCCTTTCCATGGTAAAGAAAAACCCCTTCACAACATCCAGCCAAGTGAAGAACACTCTCCAGGAGGTAGGCATATCATTATCCAAGTCTACCATAAAGAGAAGACTTCATGAGAGCAAATACAGAGGGTTCAACACAAGGTGCAAACCATTCATAAGCCTCAAGAATCGAAAGGCCAGATTAGACTTTGCCAAACAATATCTAAAAAAGCCAGCCCAGTTCCGGAACAGCATTCTTTGGACAGACGAAACTAAGATCAACCTGTACTAGAATGATGGGAAGAAAAAGTATGGAGAAAGCTTGCAACGGCTCATGATCTGCAGCATACCACATCATCTGTAAAACACTGTGGAGGCAGTGTGATGGCATGGGCATGCATGCCTTACAATGGCACTGGGTCACTAATGTTTATGTATGATGTGACAGAAGACAGAAGCAGCCGGATGAATTCTGAAGTGTATAGGTATATATTGTCTGCTTAGATTCAGCCAAATTCAGCGAAGTTGATTGGACGGCGCTTCACTTTACAGATGGACAATGACCCAAAACATATTGCGAAAGCAACCCAGGAGTTTTTTAAGGCAAAGAAGTGGAATATTCTGCAATGGCTGAGTCAATCCCCTGATCTCAACCCGATCGAGCATACATTTCACTTGCTGAAGACAAAGCAAAACTGCAGTCCTTGCTTGGGTTTTTTTTTAAAGTGTTTTTTTCAACTTCAATAGTTGCATCAATACAATTTTAACATACCTAGTGAGTAGCAAAGCTGCCGATCAATCCGTTCTCCTGTGATTGATCGGCGAAGATTGGGGAAGTTCAGCCGGCAGGGCGATGTAATGCTCTCTGTTTCTGCACACTCTTGAATATTCATGAGCCACCCAGTGACGCGTGCTCGCTCCTGATCCAGTTGCTGGAGCTGTGTGGTGTCCCCCCTTCTGCCACGGTCCCCGCGGCTGCCTTCACGGGGTGGGAGATGGAGTGGGGTGTGCGGCCACCGGGGGTGGGGTGCGGGTGAAGAGTGTGTCCCCTTCTGCCCCAGTTCCCATAGCTGCCTGCCCGGGGCAGGAGGTAGTGTGGGGGGGGGGGGGTGCAGCCGCCGGGGGGGGCAGAGCAGTGGTGGTGTGCGGTCGGCCCCTGGGGCGGGTGGGGGAGGCGGGGAGCCGGATGCTCTTCTCTCTCCCCGCTGTCACTCACATCCGTCACTGCCTACTCCACTTTGTTAGTGTGTGTATGTATGTATGGGAGAGAGAGAGAGAGTGTGTGTATGGGAGAGAGAAAGAGAGAGTGTATGGGAGAGAGAGAGTGTGTGTATGGTGGAGAGAGAGTGTATTGTGGAGAGAGAGAGAGTGTGTGTGTGTGAATGGAGAAAGAGAGTGTGTGTGTGTATGGGAGAGAGAGTGTATGTATGGGAGAGGTAGAGAGTGTGTGTGTATGGGAGAGAAAGAGAGTGTGTGTGTGTGACACCACAAGTACCCAGTCACACACCCAGTCAATCCCCCACCCACCCTCTCCCTCACCATTACACACCCTCACCCACCCTCTCCCTCACCGTCACCCACCCTCCCTCACCCACCCTCTCACACCCTCCCACCCTCACCATCACCCACCCAGTCAGTCACCCAGCCTCACTTACCCACCCTCACCGTCACCCACCCACATACCCTCACCATCACCCACCCTCTACCTCACCATCACCCACCCTCACCCACCCTCTCCCTCACCCACACACCCTCACCATCACCCACCCTCTCCCACCCACCCTCTCCCTCACCCACCCTCACCGTCACCCACCCAGTCACCCACCCTCTCCCTCACTCACCCACCATCACCCACCCACCTACCCTCTCCCTCACCGTCATCCACCCACCCTCTCCCTCACCATTACCCACCCTCTCCCTCACCCTCCCACCCATCCACCCTCTCCTTCACCGTCAAACACCCACCTACCCTCTCCCTCACCCACCCACCCTCTCCCTCACCGTCACCAACCCTCTTCCTCACCGACCCCCATCCACTCTCTCCGTCAACTACCCACCCTCTCCGTCACCCACCCACCCTCTCCCTCACCCTCACCCTAACCCACCCTCTTCCGCTCTCTCTCACTCTCTCCCTTCCTCACTCATTTATATCTGACTTTTTTTTCAAGATTAGTGAGGTCAGCCAATATTTTCACTTACACACACACACACACACACACACACACACACACACACACACACACACACACACACACACACACACACACACACACACACGGAACTATGTAACAAGGACTAATTGTAGTATAAATGTATTACAATAAATAAACGATTATGTCAAAAACAAATGTTATTAGTTCTTACTAGGAATTATTCCATTTCTTTTTTTATAATGCGGGACTGGGGGTGAGAAGATTTTTGGGTGATTTGTCAAGATTATATATATATATATTTATATATATTTATATATACATACATATATATATATACACAAACACACACACGTATGTGCGCACCCCAGCGGTCTGACACAGAAGTATTCCCTGACTTCCGGTGTCTGCCGCTGCTACAGCGCAACTTCTCCCTACCGCCCTCCTGTCCCGCTCCTGCTCCGTTCACATGGTCCTCTTCTCCCTCCACCACCAACTCCTGTCCTCTGTCGCTGCCAACCTTCGCTGCAGGATGCCGTTCTTCTCTCCCTCCGCCGCCGGCTGCTGTCCTCTTTCGCTGCCAGCTGCTGACCTTCGCTTTATATACTGTGACAGTGTCACTGACTCAGTAGGCTGGAATAGTGAATGGAGAGACGCTGCAGCCAGTACACAGAGTGTTAATCTCCTCGGACAGAAAGCACAGCTTAAGACTGATTAAACAGGGGCTTAACTCAACAGTGAAACAAGTGCTTTATAAAGCAGGAAGTTGCTCACACAAGGTGAGCTTGTTTTTCCACGTGAGGGTGGAGAGACTTCTCCCGGCTAGGAAGCCCTAGCTGTTGCTCTGGTCCCCCAGTCCTGCGAGGAGCTTTGCTAATGGGACCAGCTGGGACCCCAGCCCAGGATAAAGATAAAGATTGCTGCGAGCTGGACACAGCCTGCTCCCCGGAACCGTGTTCCTGTTTGCTACTGGAGCTGCAAAACAGATAAGACTTTATTCTGATACTTATTGGTTATACTTTGTGTAGCATATGTTTTGGGCATAACCAGGTTAGCTGGCTGCCCTGTTAGTAAGGGCTCAAGAAGTGAGTTAGTTTCCCTAACGGGAACAGGCTTTATTTTCTAGAAAGTAGTTTCTTAAAGGGACAGTGCACCCATACTTTATTTTGGTTGTGGCTAATAAACCACTATAGTTTAAAGTTTCCCATCGTGTCTAGCGTCTTACTGACCCTGCCGCGAGGCCGTCCTGCCACAATACATACATACATATCTATATATACACACACACACATAGCAGAATATATGAGTTCTTCAGTATTTGTTGATACCTTTTTTTATTTGGACCAACAATTTGTGTCATGGGACAAGCTTTCGAGAGTTTTCCTCTCTTCCTCAGGGCAAGCAATACCATTAATATATACACACATACAGTATATATACACACTGTGTGTGTGTGTGTGTGTGTGTGTATATAGATGTAGCCATGTATCCTCTCCGGCCCCTCCGGTCCCCCGGTTTCACCCCTTACCTCAGCTGTT
This sequence comes from Ascaphus truei, assembly GCF_040206685.1. Lineage (NCBI taxonomy): Eukaryota > Metazoa > Chordata > Amphibia > Anura > Ascaphidae > Ascaphus > Ascaphus truei. The sequence continues at coordinate 227,201,578 of NC_134486.1, read as the reverse complement.
GTAGGGATGGCGATGGGTTGGTCGGCTGCTCCCTTTGCAGGGCGCCGCCATTGTTGGTCGCACGTGCACCCCTGGAAGGTCATGCAGGAGACCTGCGGCGGCCATAAGGAGTCGTGCATGCGCAGAACGCCATGCGCATGCGCCCCAATGCAACATAAACCCCGCAGGGACTACAACTCCCATGCTGCATAGGGAGGTTGTATCACATGATACCAGTTAGCGAATCAGATGGCTGTACTCTCCAGGAAGGAACAGGGGATATGGGGCATGCTGGGAGAGGAAGCTGGCAGTCAAGACCTGGACCTTGAAGGTGCAGGTGGGGTCCACGGAGCTGTGCTTCAGGGACTAGGCCAGAAGTTACCACCAAGGGCCCAGTTAGTCCCCTGAGACACAGTAGAGGAACTGATTGTAATTGCTGCAGGAAAGGCCTTAAGGTAGGGACCCTTCTCACCATAGCATTAGAGTGAGAGATGCGGCAGGACACTGCCTGAAGGAGAGTGCAGCTTGCTATCTGAGAGCAGATCAGGACTCCATATCAGAGACTGCTTATAAGGTGCCATCCGGCTGGAGACCTTTTCAGAGAAGTCAGCCTGAGGATCTACTCAAGAGAGGAGCATCAGACCGCACCGCGGAACCACGTCGCGGGTCTACCAATCGCTGCTGTTTATCCTGGTCTGGACAAAGACATGGGAGGAATTTTTAAGTACACCACCAGGCCCCAACACAAGGAAGCTAACCCCTCATACACATATTGAAAGAGAGACACTCCGTGGTTAAGTGCCATTAGACATTCAATGTTTGGGGACATTCCCATGGACTGTGTATTGTTGAGTCATATGCTGGGGCTGTGTTACTGTTTTATGATATGGTACATGCATTATATGATAGTTAGTAAATACTGTTCTTATACAAACGTGTGTATTTACTGTGTATGTTGGTTCCGGTGAGGGAATGCTTCCACCACGCTGGGATCCCTTATTGGTGGAGGCGCAGCACAGTGCATAAGTGTATCCCAGGCTCCCAGTGGTGGACTCAGGCCTCCTGTTAGCCACACAGGTAAAAGCAGCACGTGTAGTTTCAGTACCCAGGGGGTAAAAGGGCTACATATCTATCTATCTATCTATCTATCTATCTATCTATCTATCTATATCTATCTATATCGATATATATATAGATATATATATATATATAGATATATATATATATATACACACACATATGTATCTATATATACACACACACACATATACATATATATTGCTTAACGTCAACATCCATGGACCAAAATCAGAGGGATTTAGGTAAAAATTAGATGATTCCAAATATAGTTAGTTGTTAACTGCAACACACAGTAGTGTTCCCATTGAATTTTGGATATACATTATAGAACACCCAAAGGCAATCTTTGTTGCAACTTTACAAAATAGTCAGCGATTACTCCATACTTGGGTAAAGGGCCCAATTGCTCCGTCAAACTAATGTCTGAACCGTTTTTGAACCACTGCTAGGGTTTAAATTCACTGTCACTAATCTATTTACTTCCTTTATCCTTATCTTTTACCCATATAATTGATATTATTTAACTCTGATTGTTATTCACTTGGGGCGTGCTTGGGGTTGCTTAGCAACCACAAACCACACAAGCCTTGTGCGGCTACTGTTTTCTTGACAAGTCAGCATTTTTCAAGCACTTCTCTTGAGGGTATATTAAGGCCACTATGTGCACTTTGTATTTTGCCTTGAAAAAGGTTCCTGCATAAACCAAAATCTTGAATCAAATAAACTATTTAATTAAGTCCTGTCAGTGGCTGCCAATTCTCTCTTTTTCTCTCATGCTCTCTGTATTTATGTGTACACCCAGGTCTCTGGCAGGGAAAGGATTAGGCCAAGATTGTAGTGGCTGCTGCAGGAAGCGTGCGCACGACCACATGACGTCACGTGCTGCGTAGCTCTAGAGAAACTTGCACTTGACAAGTGCGATTTCGCTCGAGGCAAAGGGGCAGTGATATCAGCAAGAGGGAAGGCTGAAGGCAAGCTGGCAATGTGAGGAGGATCCAGCACCAAAGTACCAGGTCAACCAAATTTATAAAGAAGGCTGCCAAGGTGAGGCAAAGAAAGAGGCGTGCATCAACATTACTGTTAAAGGCAGCATAAAAAGGTGGCAAATCTACTATATATTTCTCAAACAGTCATATGTTTCTATGTCTGTATGTGTCTCCCTGTGTCCCTCCCTGTGTCCCTAGCGGCAATCCCATTGGACCTTGGGCCAGGCCAATGAGATTGCTCCCTTGGCCCGCCCGCCTCTGCACACCTCTCATTGGCCTGAGGCGGAGTGACGGGCCAAAGGAGAGACACACACACACACTCACACACACTCACTCACACACACAGTTACTCACACACAGAGTCACTCACTCACCTCGGATCTGCGCCAGTCCCACTCTCCACCACCTCTCACTCCCGTCATGTGTGTGTGTGTGTGTGTGTGTGCCCCCTTCACCGCAAACCCCCCACCCCCCCTCACCACAAACCCCCCGCCCCCCCTTACCGCAAACCTCAGCCTCCCCGGCGCCAAGCCTCCTCCACCTCACCTCTCACATGCCACCAGCAACACTCCCGCCGCCTCTCACACGCTGCCGCCTGCCCACTCAGCTCTGCTCATCGTGGCCCTGTCTTACCGCCGGGAGCGCCAGCAAGCAGTTAACCCCCCCCGTGGCCGAGCCGGGAGCACCAGGGGCGCAAGGAGGTAACCTCCCCCCCCACCACACACAACCCCCCCCCGCGGCCGAGCCGGGAGCACGGGGGGCGCAAGGAGGTAACCTCCCCCCTCACACCCCACCGTGGCTGAGCCGGGAGCATCGGGGGCGCAAGGAGGTAACCTCCCCCCCCACCACACACAACCCCCCCCCCGCGGCTGGGAGCACCGGCTGGCGCAAGGAGGTAACCCCCCCTCACACCCCACCGCGGCCGAGCTGGGAGCACCGGGTGGCGCAAGGAGGTAACCTCCCCCCCCCCCCACAAACCCCCCCCGCGGCCGGGAGCACCGGGTGGCGCAAGGAGGTAATCTCCCCCCCCCCACAACCCCTCCCCTCCACACAACCCCCCCACACACAACCCCCCCCCACACACACACAACCCCCCCACCACAGACACAACCCCCCCCACACACACAACCCCCCCCACACACAACCCCCCCCACACACAACCCCCCCACACACACAACCCCCCCCACACAAGCCCCCCCACACACACAACCCCCCCACACACACAACCCCCCCACACACACACACAACCCCCCCCACACACAACCCCCCCTCCCCCCGCGGCCGGGAGCACCGGCTGGCGCAAGGAGGTACACACACACACACACACTGACTGGCTGACACACACTGAATGGCGCACGCACACACACCCTGACTGACGCACGCACACACACTCACTGGCACACACACAAGCACTGACTGACTGCCACGCACACACACACAACCCCTTACTGACGCACACACACACACAGAGTGACTGACGTGCACACACACACCGGCTGGCTGCCACGCGCACGCACACACCCCATGACGGACGCACGCACACACCCCATGACTGACGCACGCACACACCCCCTGACTGACGCAACCACACACCCCCTGACTGACGCACGCACACACACCCTGACTGACGCACGCACACACACCCTGACTGACGCACGCACACACACCCTGACTGACGCACGCACACACACCCTGACTGACGCACGCACACACACCCTGACTGACGCACGCACACACACCCTGACTGACGCACACACACACCCCTGACTGACGCACGCACACACCCCTGACTAACGCACGCACACACACCCTGACTGACGCACGCACACACACCCTGACTGACGCACGCACACACACCCTGACTGACGCATGCACACACACCCTGACTGACGCACGCACACACATCCTGACTGATGCACGCACACACACCCTGACTGACGCACACACACAGACCCTGACTGACGCACGCACACACACCCTGACTGACGCACGCACACACACTTTGACTGACGCACGCACACACACCCACACACACACTGACTGACACACACACACTGACTGACACACGCACACATACACACAGACTCACTGACGCGCACAGACACACACACACAGACTGGCGCACACACACACACTGACTGGCGCACACACACACACACTGACACACACACACTAACACACACACTGACACACACACTGACTGACGCGCACACGCACACACACACTGACTGAGGCACACACGCACGCACACACTGACTGTGTGTGTGTGTGTGCGTGCGTCACTCAGTCTGTGTGTGTGTGTTTGTGTTTCTGCGTCAGACTCACTGATGCGCGCGCGCACACACACACACACACACACACACACACACACACACACACACACACACACACACTGACTGACTGACGCACACACAATGACTGACGCACTCACACTGCATGAAGCTGTAAAGGGGGACAAACAGAGCTGTAAAGGAGGGAGGGGGGGGGACTGGATTGATGTGAATGGGGGACAAACAGAGAGAGGGGGAGGAGAGAGGAGACAGAGAGGAGCGGGAACATTACATCCCGGGCAACGCCGGGTCTCTCAGCTAGTACAGTATAAAGACTAACTTAAACAAAAAATGATCCGGCACCAAAAATAAGTCCAAACACTAAATGAGTGAACCTGAACATGCGTAATGTAATGTCCAGTTCTGTTGCCCTGATGATCCTTCCGATGTAACTTGAAGGTCGTTGTCACGGGAGACCAGAACTTTTAACACCAAAATTACCCAGATCCTTTGATTGAGCAAAGCAAGAGATAAAATAAATGGTAATTTATTTATACAATGAACATGCACAGCTTGATTTATAAAATATTACAAAAATACACTTTCTAGGATGGGTAAAACTAAATATTCAACAGTAGTTCCAGAATGAAATCTTTAGAAATTGAGTCTCTGAGCACAATCTCCCAGGAGCGGGGATTGTGAATCCGCAAAGCCGCAAAAACTTTGGCCAGTGGCGCAGCTCGCAACCACTTTTTCTCCACCGGGACTGCACTATTCGTTCTACCCTTGTAGAATTGGTTCAGGATTCCTTAGTTCTTACGAACACGTGACTTGGGTTACGTTGCAATAAAGTTTATTATCCGGCTCAGATTAATCTAATCTCCCGATCGGCTGCAGGGCTTTTTAAACAGTAAAAACCCCTACCTCTAAGCTCTGCAGCCAATCGCTGCGTGGAAATTGAACAGCCACCTATCCCCAGGTCTTGCCAGTAATGCCCAGCACTGGGCAGGGGCTTCATTGTATGCCAAGGGCATGCGCAAACTTTGCACCTTCGCCGCTTATTTTACCAGGCCAAGCCCCCTTCCCTGGCGCCGAGTAGTCTTCTCCATCCGGACATCTGGACATCTGCTAGGATGCCAATACTTATTTTTCCTCCACCCGCTTAACACCTTTAACGGTAGGAACCTTTTTAACTCTAGACTTTTCCAGACATGCTGGAACCATGCCAGCATGATACTTTAAAAGTCCGGGGCTAAATTATGCATGACTCCCTCTCAGGAATTCCCTGCTATGCATCCTTAAAGTATGGTACTAATAATTAAGTGTTTCCACTGTTCCGGCTGCCTGAATGAAAACCCCAGCACGCCTATAATGTTAGCACAATTAAAAGAGGGGGACTTTCATTCATCAATTTTTATAAAACTTTAAAAAAATTGCGGCATAACCTTTTTTCTGGTTTTACCCCAGCAGCGCTTACAGCAAAATTCAGCACTCTAGCACACACCTAGCCAAAGTTATGTATACGCTACGTGCTATGCTGCAAGCTGCTGCGTTTTAAAACCTTTTTTACTTGCGCGGTTACAAGGAAACCTGAACTTAACGAAAGAAGACGGTGCAAAACAGCGCTAAAAAAATATAAATAATGACAATACTTGAAATAAATATTGCAGGCAGCCTGGCAAATGCTGACTGTACAGTCAGAAAATGAACCACAGAGAAAAGAAAGAATTGCCGGCGCCAAATCTGGACACAATAACACATACATTGTAATTCATGATATTGATATCGCCCCTCACCGTCACAGTCATCTCACAATATGTGGAGAAAAACACAAACAAACACAAAAACGATCATAGTGTGTATCTATATACTGTTGATGAAACAATACATACATTAACATACAGTGGCGTCCGCCTTTAGTCTAAATTGGCTAGATCCGCGATTTTCAGATTATCCCGGTTATGTGCGGTTTTGTGTCGTTTTCGCCCGAAGTGAACTGCGTTATTTGCGCGCTCGTGATATTAGCATTTTATTCTCGCTGTCTGCAATACTGCAATGCCGTGTAAAAACTCAGGGGGGCGTTTGCGAGCTGTTGTCTTGGAAGTCTAATACCTTTGCGGTTCAACCTAGGTCAGTACACAGTCTGTGTGTGCGCGTGCAGTAATTGTAAATTTGCATATTTAAAGTATACATGCATTTGCAGTGCTGTTCTGCAGTACAGTACAGTATGTCTCATTTGAAAATTGTTGAAATGCATAGGCGTGTACTGTATTGTAACTGTGTCACATTTCGGCATATACAGCGCTCTCCCCTCGCTCGGGATAATTAACTGCACTTATCTTCTGTGCAATGCAGTACATCTCTCCCACACCATTCCTTTGAACGTGTGTCTGGTTTCAATCACATTCCTGCTTGACAGCAGGAATTTACTGCGCATGCGCCTGTAACTTCGCCCACCACTGCTTGCTAGAGTGTGTGAAAAAAAAAGTTTATTGTAAGTTTTTTATTTTCTCCAAAAGCCTGCAAAAACCTTCTTACTGTATTACGATATTCAATCTGTGCTGTACAGTAGCTTTTGTCTGCGACCCTGTGCGTTTGACTGCACATGGTTGATTTGTGTGCTTTTTACGTACTGTATTTGGGGGTGTATTATTATGATGAACCGCCTTTTGAAATTAAAGTATGTCTTTAGCTTTGAACTTCATGCGCCTGTCTTTAATTTTTGGAATCTTGCCATTGTGTTTTGAATCTGTCCATAGCCGAGCTTGAAAGCCTCACTGCGCCTGCGTGTAATCCTTGTTCAGATGGAAGCTTAGCTGCTTACTGCGCATGAGTCACCAACCCCCCCCCCCCTCTCCACAGAGTCATGCGACAGACACCTGCACAGTCATTCATTTTCTGAAGTTAGTCATTGTGTTTTTTATCCATCCCTAGCCGAGCGTCAATCGCCTCACTGCGCCTGCATGTACTCTAAGCCTCTTCGAGATGGGAGCTAGCTGATTACTGCACATGACTCACCCAACCCCCCAAACCCTTTGAGGTTTTGTTTATGGTAACGCTTTGGAAAATCCCTTCTCGAATTTGAAATATAAATCTGATGTGCACAGCATTGTGAGAATTGAGAGTAAAAAAAACCATTAACTGATTCATGTTGTTTTGTCATTCACTCTTATACTGTAGGGGTGGGGGGGAGGGGTGTGGTTGTTGTCAATGATTACGATTACCAGGAATGTGAATAAATATTTATTTTATTTCATCAGGAACAAAAAAAATACAAATATAAAAATAATCATGAATAATACATAATGCAGTATTTATTAAGTTCTTCTGGCAGATTGCAATTGGATAAACATTTACAAAACATTTGTAAAACATGGAGAGACATGAATTATGCACATTTCTAAGAATATTATTTAATAATATATATACTGTAATGTATAATATATATATATATATATATATATATATACTGTATATATATATATATATATATATATATATATATATATATATATATATATATATATATATATATATATTATACATAGTAATATTATTTTTTCCATCTTTATCTTGTTCCTCATTCCGTGTACAGTAGTTCATTGAGAGAGGAGAGGTTATGTGTACATCAATACTGCTGTTTATATACTGTACATTTTACTGTACAAAACAGAATAGACTGGACACAAAACCCCACCTCCCCCCAGGCCACCCTTTTTTCCTGAAACGACAAGAAAACAAAAAATTAGTGCAGTTACAGTATGTGCGTACTGTATTATGGCATTGTGTGATGTGTAGTACTACTGTAGATGGCTGGTGCTGCTTTCTCTGGAAAGAAAAAATTGAGCAGTTAGTAGGCAGTTACTGTAGTACTGTCAAACTAGTCTATACTGGAACTACTGTATACTCTGACTACTGTTAAATACTGTGTACTATAACCTGATGGCTGGTGCTGCTCTCTCTGTAAAGAAAAAACTGTAACTACTGTATACTCTGACTATTGGGAAAGAAAAATTCTGTGCCATACTTACCTGTATCATACTGTACTTACAATACTACAGCACAGTACTACTTTCCTGATGCTTGCCCATTACACGCGATGACAATGGGCAACACAGTGGCAATATGGTCTATATATTTATTGCAGCGTTCCACAGTGAGTACATCGTTCCAAAAACTCATTATGCCTTTCAACAACTCGATTTTTTTGGAGGGTTTCGACACTTTCCGGATATGGTCCTTCAGCTGATGCCAGACCATTTCGATGAGATTGAAGTCTGGCGATCTGTCATTGGAAAAAAAGGACAATTAGTTTAAGAGATACAGTAAACAGTAAAAACAGTGGGGAAAAAAATGAGACATGGTCTACTGCACTTACTCCGCTGGCGTTTTCACCCAGTTGATACCGCGCTCAAGGATATGCGCTGTTGACGCGGTGTGGTTCGGATCGTTGTCCTGGTAGAAGCGGTGACCATTGGGGAAATCGCGTGTGATATATTGCACTATCTCAGGGACAATGTTGTCTTGGAAGAAAGCTTTATTCATTATTCCTAAAGCAAGAAAAGAAAAGTCCTCAAAAAACTGCACAATAGTACAGTACAGTGCATACAGTAAGGTTACACTAGTAAAGTACAGTTCATAAGGCTCCATTATATTTGATATATTTTACCTTCAAAGATGACAATGCATCCTTGTCCACGCCTAGAGATGGCACCCCACACATGCAGCTTCACGGGGTGTTTTGGCCGCGGCTTCAAAGATATGCTGCCTTTTTTGTGGAACGCAAAGCTTGCAAATCTCTCCAGCGACACAGTAGACTCATCAGTGAAGATGCAATCCTGGAAAGTCTCCCCACTGTCGATCCATGCCTGGGCCTGGACCACTCTTTTGATTTTGTTTGCGTCCCGTATCATGGGGTACGCTCTGTATTGACAAGGAATGAATAATTTTAGCGATACAGTACAGTTTCCTATACAAAACTTTTACCTCCTGTACTGTCCAGTACTAACCTCACACGTCCATATTTCCATCCAATGCTGCGTCTCATCTTCTTTATGCTGCTATCGGATACAGTCAGATTGTGCTTTTCCTGCAGAGTGTTTTTGACCCTTAATGCACTCTTCTCATCATTCTCCTCACTTATTTTGTCCACCAGAAGAGTTGTCTCCCTACAATGTAAAGAAAATATATTGTTTTATTAATATGCAGCAATATAAAATGTATATATAAATATAAATATACAAAATATATATACTGTTGTAATATAAATATAAATATACAAAATATATATACTGTTGTAATATAAATATAAATATACAAAATATATATACTGTTGTAATATAAATATAAATATACAAAATATATATACTGTTGTAATATAAATATAAATATACAAAAAATATATACTGTACTGATATAAATATACAAAATATATACTGTTGTAATATAAATCAACAGAAATAACAAAAATATTAGATTTAAATTAAAATGAATTTTATTTTTAAGTTGTATAAATATACTTAAGCGTTATTTACCCTTGGTACCCTTTTGCGGTCTCTGTTTTTTCCGTGTGCATGATAGCTCACGGTGGTTGCTGGCACAACGATGCCAGAAGTAGCTAACCAGCATTGGATAGCAGCAATTCGGTGTCCGCTCGTGTACATGTCCTTAATTCGCATGCTGAGCTCCTTGGAAATCTTTTTAACAAGCATTTCTGCGAGTAGAAAGAAATACAAACACAAGAATGTATATTCGATGTTTAGTCTGTGTATTCAATGTGCAGTGAATCCACAAAATGGATGGTGTATTTATACGGTAATGACTCACATTAGAGTACGCCCACTTTCAACACCTGTACCTGGTCGCCATGCATAAAAGGTTACACACTTTGCATAGCCCACCACTCGATGATCTTTATCTGAACTTGCCCTTGTCCAGATACTGCATTGTGCCACCTGCTTCCATGGAGCAACCCCGATTCTACGGACGCAGGAACCCACTTGCCTCTGCCGTGCCTGTCAAGCAGAAAAAGCGAAAGGCGGTTGCCGTTTCCACGCCAAGGCAAAAGCGACAGGCTAAGGTCAATAAAGAAAACCTTTTGCTGACCCCAAAGGCTAAGGGTTTTCATAGACGTCAGCCTTATTATGTCAAGAAGATATACGGTGATGTACTCTAGACGCAAAACGATTGGCAAACAACCCATCGAACCCGCAGACCACTTCCTCACATACACTTCGACAACTCTGTTGCCGCTGTCCCGGAAATCTTCAGCCCGTCTTCTCCACCCCTCATCCTTGCCGCCGCCCTCACGGAAACCCACAGGCCATCTTCTCCAGTTCAATCCGACGACGCTGCCTCTGAAATCCACGGGTCACTTTCTACTTTGCTCTTAGACGACTCTGCTTCTCGCTCGGAAATCCAAAGGTCACTTTCTCCATCCCTCTTCGACAACGCTGCCGCTCTACCGGATATCCACAGGTCACCTCCTCCACTTTTCTTCGATGTCGCTGCCGCTTCTCTCCATGGAACCCCCATCTCATCCTCCGTTGCACCCATCCCCCCAGATGTTCACACGCCATGCACAAGAAGCAGCTTGTTAGACCAGATGCTGAATGGGATAACTGTGGATCTCCCCGGGAATTCTATTGTGCTAGCAAAGATAGATCTGCTTCTGGAGACCATGCTAAATGTGGAGCAACGGATGCTACAAATGGATCAACGGATGATACATATGGATCAACGGATTGATCGACGGATGGAGAAGATAGAGGTTGACATAGCGGGCATACATTATTTGCTGGGTGTTAATGCCCCTGTTTCCCCGACGCTGGAGCAGGGGGGTGACATGGATGTGATGAATGGGACCTTCGACCCCCTTCCATCACCAAGCGCACCCCCTCCACCAGAAGATGTAGTGTACATGTATGCCGTTGAGGAGTACATGACAACCCCGTCAAGACCACGCCAGGAGACAACACGGCGACCAAGACCGGAGGAAAGCTTCCTCCCAGACAACCTACCATCGCCCGTCGCCTCAAGCACACCCGCTCCCAAAAGACCTACATTCGCTCGCATCGATACGGTGCCCGACATCACCCTGTGCGATCTGCCACCGGCGCTCAGGGAGAAGTATAGGGTGAAGAGTGCTGGTGCACCCCACAAGTATGCCTTGTTACTTTTTAAGCACCATGTTCCCTACTCGTTGTACTGCGACTTGGCCTTCAAAGTGAAGTACATAGGAAATCGCGTTAAAAAGGCGCTTCCTGTCAATTTAAGAAAAATAGGGTGCTCAAACCCAGGGTGACTCCATCCAGTTCAGTGGCTAATAAACATTAACCCTGGAGATACCAGTGGGAGTGGGTGAGTGAAATATAGACTTGTAAGTACTAGATGACAGTCGTCAGACTTAACCATAAGAGTCTAATACCCATGAGAAAAAAACACTCACGTCATCTCCAGGGGTGATATACAGGCGTTCCAGCCACGAGGGATCCAGAATCCAGGTACAGGTAGAAGAAAAAATGAATGGTGCACAGCCAGGGAGCCAGGTGTGGAGTAAAACTGCTGTTATTTATTCGTGCATGCAGAAAGACAAGTATACCCCCTTGGGGGACAAAGACAGGAACCTCCTACGCGTTTCGGACCTGGGGGTCCTTTATCAAGGAGTATGGGATATGCTAGGATAAGGCACCTTATATACCTAGATAATGATAGGTAAATTAGGAAAATCTGCGCGAAATTACACCGTCCGCCCAGTGCGCATGCGCGTGACGTCACTCGTGGCGCCGCACCAACGACCCAGAGGATTGTGGGTATGGACCGCCCCCAGTCACTGTCCGCGCATGCTCAGACTGGAGCGTGAGGCTAACAGGGCTCATCTAGTCTGCGTCTCTACTCCTGCCCCTAGTGACGTCACCGCGGGTCTCCAATAGGCCAGTACATGTCGCTGCATCACCAATGAGAGTGCTGAACAGCCGACATTGCACCAATCATACCGGGTCCCCCGCGCTCACACTAAAGGCCATCGCAGTACACAGAGACTAGCACTAACAGGACAAAAAACTTCTAACTTACTAACAGCACACAACAAGAACAAATCAATATGGAATCAAATTATTAGTAAACTTGTTGTGAGTGGTGAAACTTATCCATCCTGTCAATTTAAGAAAGAACATTCAGGATGAAATTCGGCGCTTTTATCCAATTACAGATCCTGTAATGAAAGGCGTTCGAGACTGCATTAATGGCATTTTGCGCCATGCAAGGACTCGGCCATGGACGGACAATGCGGAGGACTTTCTGTAAGACCATACTGTTGTGCTGAACTGTATTGTGCTGTACATGATTTGACCTGCTGTACTTAAATAAAGGAGATGTTGTTGTGTGTTTTTTTACTTGTATTTTTACAGAAATGTTTTAACTTGCTGTCCACACACACAGGACATGCACAATTCCAGTCCCCGGGGGCCGCCAACAGGCACGGTTTTCAAGGTTGTCCTGAAAACCTGCCCTGTTTGCTGCCCTCGAGGACTGTACTGGTGCAGACTGTTTTGCACACCATCCCACTGTACAGTATATGTTTTGACTTGTCGTTCTTTAATAAAGGAGATGTTGCGTTTTGCTTATTTTATGAATAAAGAATTTGTTTTTAAAACATGTGACTGTAAACCATACTGACTGACATAAATGTTTTCACAAATGTAGCAGTAAACCATACACTTGTTGATGTTTTGAATTGCTGTGCACTTAAAATGTTTCTACATGAGGATGCGCATGCGCGGCTGGCTGGTGATGGTTGTATAGTCACACAGCTCCACCAACCGCCGGCACTTTATAGCAAATAAACAATAGCAAAACCGGCAATATTAAAAATAAAAACTGCGCTACAGACGTCTGAACCCGCCCCGGATCGGCAGATAAGCCCCAAACAAGGATGGCTGCAACACGACAGAAGACCCGACGCAAATCGGATGTCAGGGCCTACTTCACAGGGCAAAGCAAGACAGGGACTGCAGAGCTTTCGGCGGTCTCCGACTCAGACTCAGCCCAGGATGCGGAGGGCTCAAGGGCTGCAGCGGAGCAGTCTAAAGTCATCAAGAAAGAAATATCCCGCTTACTGACAGACTTAAAATCCTTCTTCAGAGGAGAGGTGGAGGGACTCAGGCAAGACCTTATGCAAATAGGGACAAGAACTAACGAGCTTGAGGAGCGCATGGATGTCAGCTCAAAAACCCATAAAGAAACAAACTCCCGAGTGCAGGCTTTAGAGCAGAGAGTTACAGAGTTGGAGGCCCGACAAGAGGATGCAGAAAATAGGGATAGGAGAAACAACTTAAGAGTCCGGGGGATCCCGGAGGAGATCCTGGATCCAGAGGCCCTGCTGTCCCGCTGGATGGCCTCGATCCTACCGGGCAATCCTGAGTCAGACCTCAGAATGGATAGATGCCATAGAGCTCTACGCTCCAGACCCCTGCCATCAAACCCCCCTAGGGATGTGATACTCCGGCTCCACTATTTCTCCATCAAGGAGGAGGTGAGCAGAATCGCCCGTGCCACCCCGCATATCAGCTTCGAGGGGATCACCCTTATAGTTTTTCAGGATCTATCTCCCCTTACCTTGGCCCGACGGAGAGCGGTAGGACCAATCACTAAGGCTCTAAGGGACAGCGAGGTTAGATACAGGTGGGCATTTCCATTCGCCCTCGTGGCCATCAAGAATGGCAGACCGCATGTTCTAAAGCACCCCTCGGAGGGTGCAGCCTTCTTAAAAAAGCTGGGGGTGCGGGGGCAACTGGACAATGGGGCGGAGGGAGACCAGCAGGGGAAGAGAGCAGATTCCCCACCAGGGAGACACTCTCCTACAGCAGAGAAGAGACCAAACAAAGATGGGGGGAAAGGACAAAGCCCATAAACAAGGGCTGAATCACAGATCGTGAACTGTTGTTGCGCCTGTTGCGCGGATTAAAGACGTTTTTACCCTTCAACTCTGCCGGGCGCCCTTCCCGCCGAAAGACCCCTGAGGTGCCTGAGTCGTCGGGTTGTTCAGCCTCGGTGCGCCCTAAGGCGATTGCTCCAACACGTGTGCCCCCAAAATGGCGCCTCTCTGCCTACCTGAGGTGAAGGAGGACTGCAAGGCGCGAGTTCTCCCATGGCGGCGGGGGTTTTGGCGGGAGGGTCTGCTCCGCTGCTTAGGACCGCCCGAGGAGCCTCCCCTGATCCAGCCTTCTCTCCGAGGAGATCCGCCTCTGACTGCGCACAACCCGCCCACACACGTGACGTCGAGGGGTTCGCTCTCGCGAGAACCGCGGGAGGGACGCTGCTTGAGGATCCGGAAGGCGGCAATATGACGTCACAGAAATGGCGACAACCCGGAAGTGAATCGGTCGTCCCGGGCGGGGGCGCGCGAATTCCGCCGCCGGGGAGCGACATATGAGTATGCTGAACACTGCGGGATAGAACCCTGATAGCGGTGCAGAAGGAGGATGCCTGGCCGCACGAGGGGGGGGCATTCCTGGACAGTGTGAGGGGGGGGGGGGTAAGTGAGGGAACAGAAAGAACAGCGGGCACACAGCGGAGATGAGGCATGCAGGGGCAGTGAACGAGCGTAGGGAGCAGGGAGCATAAAACAAATATCAAAAGCATGCTGCAGTTTTCCCATAGATATGACGCCAGAGAGTAGAGAGAGGAGAGAGGCCGTCCGAGCCAAAGAGCTCAGGGGAGTAGCTAGGGGAAGGAAAGGAGACAGCGGCGGAAGGGCCCAATTAGAGTAGGGGTTACAGACCTAGAGCTAGAGGAGAAGTAGGAGGTTATGAGAAGCGCCCAAGGTAGTTAAAGCTTAAGCTTTGGTTAATTAGGTTTAGTAGTATAGGTAGCTGCGAAGCTAGATGTTAGGTTTTGGACTAAACATAACTGCCGGCGGGGGGGGGAGTAACCACCACCCTGCCTGCAGGTATGTGCGTCAGTCCCAGGAGGTGGGACGTGTCCCACTCACTGGGCAAAGACCCGGTGGTCCGTGGCCGGCTGCCGGAGCCACGGAGATGGACCAGGGGGGAGGGGGGTCCAGGGAGAAAAGATCTCCACCGGGCAATGAACCCGAGGTCTATTAGGACCAATACGGTTCTTGTGTTGTTGATATGTGTTACTTATATGTATCCCTCCCTCATGTCTTATCCCTTTCCCTCCCTAGTCCCATCCAGCGGTAGACTGAATCTGCGCTCCCGGCGTCTGCACCTCGAATATCAAGTACAGAAAATGCCCAGGGATCTGGGTAAGATCAGATTTGCTCATAGACTTGCACCACACAGACACGGCTCCATAACATGGAGGTAATCTTTGTTTCGCAAAACGCCAAAGGGCTCAACAGTCCACGTAAGCGACGAGTAGCTTTTGCAGAGTTTAAGAGGCGAAGGGCCGACGTGGTCTTCCTCCAGGAGACTCACTTTAGTTCGCGCAATAACCCAAAATTTCTAGACTCTCACTTCCGAAAGTTCTTCCTAGCATCAGGGGGGGAAAAAAAGAAAGGAGTAGCTATATTGATTCAGAATAACACCCCCTTCCAGGTGGAAAAGATTAAGAGGGACCCTAAGGGGAGGTACTTAGTACTGATCGGCCTCCTTAAGCAGATCAGAATAACGTTGGCATGTATATATGCGCCGAGTGAAGGACAACCAGACTTCTACAATACATTCTTCCAGAAACTACAGGTGTGGGCGGAGGGACATATAGTTCTAGGTGGCGACTTTAACACAGTCATGAACCCCAGTGTAGATAGATCCACATCCCAGAAATCCTTGAAGAGAGTGAGGAATATCTCATTATTAAAAGGTCTAAAACAAGTTGGCCTAGTGGATATCTGGAGAGAGCAGCACCAGGGGGACCGCAGTTACTCCTTTTACTCCCACCCCCATGACAGTTACAGTAGGATTGACCACTTCTTTGTGTCGAGCAGAATGGTTCCACAAATTTCCGATACAAGCATACATGATATTACATGGTCGGATCATGCATCAATAGAGCTTAGATGCAATCAAATTGGTGATGCCAGACCAGGAGCAAACTGGAAGCTAAACGAATCGATAATTAAAATCCCGGATATACAGAAAAAAGTTAAATCCGAAATCTCTGATTACTTTCGGATAAATAGTGGCAGTGTGGATTCCCACTCGCTGTTGTGGGAGGCTCACAAAGCCACGATTCGGGGGGTATTAATCGGCATAGCTGCAACTAAGAAAAAGAAAAAGGAGGCCAAATTATCCCAGCTTTATCACAGGTTACATGAGCTCTCTATGCTACATAACCGGACAGGTAGAGATGATACTCTGAAGGAGTTGAAGGATGTTAGGATTGAGCTAAACCTCCTCCTTACCTCCAGGGCTGAGAAAGACATGAGTTGGACGCAGAGGAAGTTCTATGAGAAAGCTAACAAACCGGACACTATGCTAGCCACCAGACTCCGTAATCGGAAACCAAATTTTAATATTCAGTCTATTAAGACAGTAGGAGGCCAGAGTTCCTCAAACCCAAAAGTCATAGTAGGGGAGTTTGCGAAATTTTACGCACAGCTATATAATGGGGAGAAGGTGGTTCACAACGCTAGGACGAGAAGTAATCTTCAGAAATTCCTGGCGGACGCAGCCTTGCCACAAGTGAACAGAAGGGAGCAAGAGGCCCTACAACGCGACTTTACAAGGGAAGAATTAGAGGCGGTAGTAAAAAACTTAAAAGCATCAAAGGCCCCAGGCCCGGATGGGTTCTCCAACCTGTACTATAAAAAATTTATCGGAGTTCTAGCTCCACACATGCTCCAACTGTTTAATGGAGTATTAGCGGGAGAGCCCTTTCCGGGACAGATGCTCCAGGCGTCGATCTCGGTAATTCATAAAGAGGATAAAGATCCCACTAGCTGCCAAAGTTACCGGCCAATATCATTAATTAACACAGATGTAAAAATCTACTCTAAATTACTGGCCAACAGATTAAATGTAATCCTGCCAGGGCTCATCCACCCGGATCAAGTTGGCTTCATTAGAAGTAGACAAGCGGCCGATAACACTAGAAGAATTGTGGATATAATAGACTTTGTAGGAGCCAACGAGATTCGGAGTATAGCCCTAAGCTTAGATGCGGAAAAGGCCTTTGACAGGATTGATTGGCCATACTTGGAGTCCACGCTTGGGGCATTTGGGTTTGGAAGCATATTCCAACAGGCTGTCAAGGCGCTGTACACAGCACCATCAGCCAGGGTGGTCCATCAGGGATTCCCCTCAGAACTATTTCCAATTAAGAGTGGTACGAGACAGGGATGTCCGCTTTCGCCCCTGCTTTTCGCCTTATGCATCGAACCACTCGCAGCACAAATTCGGAATAGCGCTAATATCTCCGGAGTGCAGATCCACTCGCAGGAGCACAAAGTGGCCCTGTACGCGGATGATATTATTCTAACCCTTACCAAGCCGCTCATCTCGCTGCCCAATCTGTTTGAGCTTCTAGAGCGTTTTGCCCAGATCTCCGGCTTTAAAATTAATAAATCTAAATCAGAGGCCCTAAGCCTACATATGCCAAGGGAAATGGAGAAGCTAATAGAACTCAATTTTGAGTTTAAATGGTGCCCTTCCTCCATGAAATACTTAGGAGTGCATATCACAAAAAACACAAGCTCCTTATATTCGGCAAACTATCCCAAACTGCTGAGGACTCTTAAAAAAGAGCTACAGGATTGGAAGGCATATGGTATTTCTTGGCTGGGGAGGATCTATAGTGTCAAAATGAATATCCTTCCCCGTATTTTATATCTGTTCCAAACTCTTCCAATTGCCGTGGTTAGAGCAGACATTACAGGGCTCCAAAAAGCAATCTCTCAATTTATTTGGAATGGTAAAAAACCACGGATAAAAGTTAAAATGATGCAGAAAGCTAAGGAAGCTGGTGGTCTGGCGGTTCCGAGCGTTATATCCTACTACAAAGCGGCACAATTGTGCCAAATCTTGCAGTGGCATAGTGACCCGGGGCTCAGGAGGTGGGTGGCATTGGAGAGAGAGGTGTGCGCCCCGCTTGAGCTCAGGGATCTGATCTGGTACCCGAGGACACGGGTGAAGGATATACTCATTCCGCTGACCTCTGTGCTCAACTCACTCTCAGTCTGGGAGGCTTCTAAAGGTAATCGCTCTATAACCTCCAAACACACCCTGATGGCACCTCTATATGGCAACCCAGACTTTGCTCCTGGGCTGGCAGACAAAAGTTTCCCGCTGTGGCGGAAATTGGGGATTAGTCGATTGAAGGACCTGGAGGTTAAAGGCAAGATCAAATCCTTTGAACTATTACAGTCGGAAACGGACATACCTAACACTGATTTTATGAGGTACCTCCAGGTTCGGGCATTTTATAACGCACACCCGGTGAGACCACCGTTGACTAATTTCGAAAAGCTCTGCGTGCGCGGGGCGGACACGCGGGGACTGATCTCTGCCTTATACAGAGAGGTGGTAAATACTGACTCGGACAGGACAGTCAAACCCCGTTTCATGGTACAATGGGAGGAGGATCTTCAGGGCCAACTAGAGGACGAGGACTGGGCTGCGGTGTTCAAAGCCGCAGCTTCTAGCTCCATATGCACGACATTGAAGGAGAACTCATATAAGGTATTATTACGTTGGTATCTTACCCCAGTTAGATTAGCAAAATTCATTCGGGGTTCTTCCCCGCTCTGCCCCAGGCAGTGCGGGGAACAAGGGGATTTGGTACACATGCTGTGGTCTTGCCCGAAAATAGTGCCGGTCTGGACCCAGATCCCAGATTGGCTGCAGAGGATCTTCTTGGGGCTCAGAATTCAGCTGGACCCATGGCTATTTTTATTAGGTAAACCCACAAATGAGGTATCTAGATCGGGTAACAAGCTGATAGCACATTTTGCTACCGCTATGAGATGCGAGACCGCAGCACTGTGGAATCAGAATGCGATTCCTTCTATTGATAAAATCAGAAACAGAATTTGGTTCATTTGCAAAATGGAGAAGTTAACGAGTTTGGTTAACGATTCGGCCGATAAATTCGAAAAGGTCTGGTCATTGTGGTTGGCCCAGACGGATATCCCGGGGATGAATGATGCCACAATTTGGCTCTAATAGATATAGGTGAGTTCTCCTTGGATGGAGGGCCGGGAGCTGGGACGGACGATCTGACAGTAGGGCTCCCCCAGGGATATAGCGTTATCGCGATACGAGGGACGCCGAGAAACAGATGTGAGCCGGAATCAGAGCCCCACGAGAAGTGGATAGGAGCAGAGCAACCGCAGTGGTAGTGCAGGACGCCTGAGAAACATGTGGAAAACGATTCTTCTACGCCGTTCCCCCATACCTACCCCCCTCCCCCCCCCCCCGCCAACCCGTCCCTTTCTCTTTTTCCCTAAATGTTGTGGGTCTGTCTTTGTCTTGTCCTGTGGTCCCCCCAAAGTACGTCCGTTCTTCGTAAGTTGTCCTAGTAAGTTTGGTGTATACCTGAATCATTTAACAATATCCTGTATTCTATTGTCTGTATGCACAAAAAACTAATAAAAACAAAGTTGAAAAAAAAAAAAATGTTTCTACATTGTACAGTATTTGTAAATAAATGTTTTTGTACTTACTCCACCAATAAAAGAACATGTTGATTTGTCTTACATTGTTCCATTTGCTCCTTTGCTACTGTAACAAAATACGGTGTTTCTAGAATGTCGAGGCATGCTGTACTGTATTCTGTAGGCATGCTCAGTATAAGAGTATTAAAAAAAATAGAAGACACAAACTGTACTGTACTGTATGTACTGGCACTGTATACTGTAGAAGACACATAATGTATATGATACATGTAGAATAAATGCATAGTTTTTATTTTTTCAGGTTTATTACACAGTATACTGTACTGTATATAAAAAAGTATTGTACAGTATACTGTACGGCCGGAAAACATCAGCATACTGTTTCAGGTACAGTATTCTATCCTAATCAATAACAACGGCCGCTAAAATGTAGACTCCGGTACGTGGGTTTTTAAATCCGATTCAGCAATGTGCAGGCATTGTTACACAAAGCGATACTATCCATCGAAATCCCTCCATTAGCCGTTTTCTTTTCTGAGGAAAAACAAAAAGAAAAGTTTTACTGTAATGGTCAGCCCCCTAAAGAAGTTCCCAGCCAGTCCCACCAATAATTTTCTCAGGGGGCGTCTCTTGTTCACATGCGCATGCGCCTACCTTCGATGCGATGACACGCATATGCGTTTCAAGAAGGCTCGAATGTGCATGCGCCTAGCGTTTCACCAATTGTTCAGTATCTGCAGTACTGTAAAAGCCGCTCAGCCAATGATATTGCTTACAGGAGAATCGCTTGACTTTTGAATCGCACCGATATTGATACTGTATTGTCAAAATAAAAAAAACACAGAAAATAATACGGCAACAATACTCACCATAGAATTTCACATTCAGCTGCTGCCGGTGCCGGTCCACTGCCAGTCCAGCGTTCTTGATCATCCACGTCGATTGTTTGCAGCGGGACTAGTCCACCTGTAGTCAGCTGATGAGGCTGGAAATTGCTTAGGTACATGCACGCTTGATCGAAACTGCACGCGAAATCTGGCTCAGGCTCAGGGTTGTCACTGACGGCGGGACCGTCATTGGAAGCCGGTGCTGGTGCATTGCTTGGCAGCGACTGTCGTTTCTTAGTTGGTTTTAACACGACCCTTTGCCTTTGCCATCATCATGATCATAGATACAGGAAAAAGCCGGTGATACACACCAATACCCTCCAACAAATTGTGGCTCAATACGATAAAAACAGGGATCGCTACATAACCTTTTTCTTATTGCACGCTTCCACGTATGAGGAGCTGGCGAAAATTTGTAAAAGTCATAGTTTTCGATAAAATACTGATAAATTTGAACAACTGTTGCCATCTTATCCTCTGTTGCATTAATCGCGGCCCATATCAAATACGCATCGGGTTTTTGGAAAGCGGGCTGCACTTGAACACTCATGGCGAGCGGCGGGTCTCTGGAGAATACTGTAACCGAAACTGGTCTTTGTCTTTCTTTAATATGAAAAGCCTAAATTGATACATTTTTGCAACCTCTTCCTTCAGTCTCAAGGCCAAGTTACAATAGCCCACTGTGGTATCTTTTTTAAACGAAACACCTGCAAGTCAACACATTACTGAAGCGCATGCGCATTACAATTCATGAATATCTGCCATCTGGCGGACAAGCGAAGAATTGCAACCTATTAAATCCGAACCATTCTCAATAAACGCATCAACCGCACGTCAGCCGCGCATGACCCGTGGCTGGGAACGCAAAATGAACGCGGCATGCGCCAGGTGAAGAGCGTCGCATTCCAGGAAAAAGCCAGGGAAAAAAACGCGATTTGTTAGAATAAAAGCTGCCGCAGCAGTAGAAGACAAACATTAGTAACCACTCAAACAAACTAATGCTAACACAAAACTTAACAGCACCAAATGATGAGCTAAAAAAACTTGTTTAATATAATATAAAGTGTCACATACACAGGGAGTAGCAACTTGAACAATCTGCTCCAGAGGGGGGGGAAAGGAATCCTACTTACAAGAAGGATTAAAGCAAGCGTTGTGGATAATCTCAATCCTTATAGCAGGTCTCAAAGCAGGGTGTCCGTGATATTGTCTCCAGAGTGTTGGTACTGCCGCATGTACCACCGCTCCGGCTTCCCCACTGTTGATTTCTCTGCCTCGGCAGAGATTAAATCACAACAAACGCCGCCATATACATGGAGTCCCACACACACTTGCCTTGTGCGCTCCCCAAGCTGCGCGTGTTTACGCGGAAGTAACTTACTTTCCGCTGGGCACAGCGCTATTCTGCTCGATACACCAGTGATAACTCTGGGGGTGGGGAGGGACACTTCAGTTACATCGGAAGGATCATCAGGTCAACAGAACTGGACATTAAGCATTGTCAGATTCACTTATTTGGTGTTAGGACTTATTTTTAGCGCCGGATCACTTTTTGTTTTTGTGCTGTTATGATCTGATTGGTCGTTCGTCTATAATATAAGAATGATTGGTATTCACTTTTAGTGTTTAAGTCACACTAATTATTAAGTGTTGAATTAGCGCTATTAGCACATTTTTTATTTTTTCACTACTATAAAGACGAACTCGAAATACATTACAAAGACTTTAAATTGTTATTTATTTAATCCAAGGATTCAAAGTACCCCAGTTATTGTTCTCTCTACATGATTGATAAGTGTGGACATAAATAGTCCTTGAGTTGATATCTAAATGGCGATCATAATAGATCAGAAAGGACCAGCTATTTAAAATCCAAAAAAATAATAAAACTTTATTAGATCCAAAATATACACAATCAAATGAAGTATTTACAATAGAAATTTTGTTTAAAAATCCTCAAAATGTCGTGGTGATTGAAAACAATAATGAACGAGGAAGAAGGAAAACTCTCGAATGCTTGTCCTATGAAAAATTGTTAGTCCAAATAAAAAAGGTATCACCCAATACTGAAAAACTCATTTATTTTTTATATATATATAAGCATACATTACCTTGAAGCGGCAAAGAGGCAACAGCACTCAGACAGTTTGAAGCAGTATTATGTATTAAATAAATAGCACATATCTCCAACGTTTCGATCCCACAGGGGGATCTTCCTCAGGGGGATGCAGAGAACAAGGGACAGCTAGTGACTTAAATACCCAAACACCCATGTGACATAAACCACACCCACTAGTTAGATGACATCATAATTGCGCGCTGTAGCAGGAGACAATACCAAGAGCAGAGAAAGTCAATGAGAATCACCTGCATCTGTGCTGGAGTCCTCCCATTGGCCCGTCTCACTCACATGACCAGGCATAAGGCATCTGCATTACTTCATTGCACAGTCACTGCCTCAAACATACTGACAAATCTCCTAGAGTGCCTCTCCACATTATCAAAGCCCAAACAAACAAAAAATAATTGTGACTTAGTATAAACAATAGATTTTAAAATAAAATCAATCTGTGAAAAAGGTAAATAATAAAAAATGGGGACAGTGGGAGCTGATATAAACAGGAAATCGAACTCTGCTTTACTCAAAATGCCCTCCTCAAGAGCCTTCTCTAAATGTTTTTTACACAACATGTTGAATGCCTTGGTGGGATCTGTTTTTAACTGTTGGTATGAGGTTTCATCAGAAAGAAATCTTTCAGCTTCTTTCTGACAGTCCACTAAATCTAAGAGAACCACCCTTCTCCTTTGTCTGCAGAATGTACAACGACATTGTTTTTTGTTTTTAATGCTCTCATACTCTGTATTTCACTAGAGTTTAGATTTGAGTATGAGAATGGATTTTTCTTGCCTAAAAAGACATTAAAACCCAACTGGGAATAGTTGGGAATTTTAACTGCGGGAAGTGCAAAGCTTGTAAGCACATGATGACTGGGAAACAGGCAATGTCATCTGTCAAAAACAGAAAAGAGGAGGTATGGAGTTCTCCCCCGAGATCCTCATTATCTGCACACAAGGCTAGGTAAATAGCTGGGCTCAAATGCCCCAAGTACAAAAAGGTTAGATCAACCTAATTACAGGTAAGTAACTGCGCCCATCGCTGTGGGCGGACAATTACCACTAAAACGCCAAATGGCAAAATAACAAATCTTTATTTATAATTCATAACACTTAACACACTACACTAACTCTAAACGGATAAAAACAATTAAAATGTGAAAATAACCGGTGTGCTTGCAATGCTGGCAGTGGATGATTGACCAAAGAAGCTCTATGTGGGAGGTACAGCACTTTAGAGGTTAATCCATAGATAAGTGCTATATGTCAATAACCCCTCACAGGAATAGCTTCAATGTGCATGTAGAGTTGGTATTGTAATTACATATATTCACAGCACATATGTTTGCATTAGTGTGCACATATAAAGTGTCCCTCTATAGCAAATGTTCATACACAGTGTCTGGGACATGAGAATGTTCAATCAAGTTAATGGCTACACACTGCCAAATCGTTGCTTAGGCGCTGCATAATAGTGTGGCTACGTATTAAATAAACAAATAAAGCGTCTTGTAGCCCGGTTCACTCGCGTCAGCATTAGATATACATAAATACCGGCGCTTAGATCAATAGTTTTCTGGCATGAACAATGGCCCGCAGCAGCCGCACAGCAAAGACTGATCTCACCAGTTAGGTTCCTCCTCCACGACGTCAACGTGGTGACGTCATGCCGACGTACGTTTCGCGCGTGAGTGGACCTGCGCTTTCTCAAGGTGGGAGGTACTCGTGTAGAGAAGCGCTGTCATTTTATATGTTCCTGTTAAGTGGTGGGAGGTAACAAGACCTCCTCTAATTGGGCTGGAGCCCATGTCCCTGTAATCTCAGACTGTCCCCTGTCGGGGGTAATGATAGGGAAAGGAATAAAGATCTTTATAATATGTTGTCTATTTCTCTGTGTGTCCTCTTATTTTGCTCCACAAGTTTTAATGCTTCTGCTGCCAATGTGCTCACGTTAATTAAGTATCTTAGATGTACCCATGTATTTATTATAACTGGACACTTGGTAAGTAGTAGGAGTTTTCCTGGCATATCAGTTAGAACAATAAAAGGTAGACAATAAACAACACTTGTGCAGTTCCTTGTCTAAATGCAGAGTGTATCTAGCAAAGATTGCTCTATATCTCAGATCCCTTATTATATGCAATAGACTTTGCATATATGCATAAAGAGAGCAATTACTCTATATATATACCTCTTTCATACAGCAACATCTAACCCAATCCTGATTATTAGATGTGTTCCCACTGATCAGTATTTTTAAGCAGTGTAGGAATGTCCTACCCTATTTGCCCGCCCCGAAGGTCAAAACGGGCACCTAGTTTAAGCTGTATACCATACAACCCCCATAAAGATGTCATATGTTTATTATGTATAGTATAACAGTGGGTGTAGGATTGTGGGTAGCTATTGTTCTGTCCGCCCATAAGGTCAATACGGACATGGTTGCTTAAGGCTAGTTAGTCAAAGCAAAACTCTTAGATTGAAAGATAAGCTGAGTTTTGCTAAATGAAAGAGGTATATATATAGCCTTCATTAAGGCCTAGAGGGCTGAGAGTTTTTAGTTTGTATATCCACTTGCATTCGGTCTGCAAGAGGACCTTATTCCAGTCCCCCTTGCGTTGACCCCAAGGGATATGTTGAATGCCAATAAACCTTAGTCTCTCACTGTTCCCTTCTTGTTCTGTTATAACATGTCTCGCAAGTGGGGTATCCTTTTGGTTTCTGATAGACCCCAGGTGTTCGAGTATCCTGATTTTGAATTGTCTAAAGGTTTTCCCCACATAGAGTTTACCGCAAGAGCAAGATTTCTGTCACACAGAAATCATATTCTATCCGTAATTTCATAAATTGCCTTACAACTCAAATTATATATGTATTTCAATGCAATTGCAATTTGCAATACATAGGCAAAACAAAAAGAATATTGAAATTACGTATCTTAGAACACCTACGGAATATTAAAAACATTCTGAAAATGGAGGAAAAGGGACAACCCCTAACCCCATTACTGAAACATTTCAAAGAGGTTCATAATTATAATCCATCATCTTTAAAATGTATGGGTATAGAATGTATCCCTAAAAAAACAAGAGAGGGAAATAGAGACCTGTTCTTGTTACAAAAAGAACAATTTTGGATATATACTTTTGAATCTAAACATCCAAAGGGGTTTAATGAGTTAATTGAATTAACACCATTCCTTAGATAGAATATTGTGTCATACCTGATATTCACCGTGTCATCATCATTTTTATGGAAACATTTTTATGGAATAGTATCTTTATAGATTTATTCATGTCTTATTGATTTATTATAGTCTCATTTGTTTTTATTATTAAGTATATTCTGTATTAGTCTGTATGTGTAATTAGCAACTATGTATTGATTTTTGTATTTGTATAATTTTTATGCCCTAAACACATTTTTCTTTATTAGGCACTTCTTATTTGCATAGATTTTTATTATGCTTTAAACACATTTACATTAGGCACTTTATACAGCTCAACCTCGTTATAACGCGGTCCTTGGGGTCCACAACCCCAAGACCGCGTTACAACCGCGGCATCAGCTCTCGAACCTCCTCATTACAGATTTCATTCTCCTCCATTTTGCCGCCTTACCAGTGCTCTCCTCTTCCTGCTGTCCACGTGCTCATATCTCTCTGCTCGTCGCGTGCCATCGGTTTTTTTTTCCAAACATTCAATTCAATGCTTTATTGACTACCAGACATAGACACACAATTAAACATTAATACATTTTGTACAAAACACATGCACGGATTGAACTCGGGACTTTCTGATAAAAATAATTATAATATACTATATCACACAGGAATTGAACCCAGGACCCTTTCATATGTTGGTTAAGAGTTCTACCTCTGCACCACAGAAGTTGTGTGATGTCATAGACATCTAGAAATAGACTTAAGATTTAACATTGACATGTACCCTGTGGCAATGTGTTGTAGAGGATAAATATATTTATAGGTTACTAGCTGAGAGACCCGGCGTTGCCCGGGATGTAAATGCGTAATAGGTAGTATTATTTCTAAATCGTGGAACAATAGGTGAGTATTTGTTGTAAAGGTTGGGAAAAGAGGAGCGGAGGGTGGGGGGAAAAGAGGAGCGGAGGGCGGGGGGAAAAGCAGAGCGGAGGGCGGGGGGAAAAGGGGAGCGGAGGGCGGGGGGAAAAGAGGAGCGGAGGGCGGGGGGAAAAGGGGAGTGGAGGGCGGGGGGAAAGGGGAGCGGAGGGCGGGGGGAAAGGGGAGCGGAGGGCGGGGGAAAGGGGACCGGAGGGGGGGGGAAAGGGGAGCGGAGGGGGGGGGGGGGAAGGGGAGCGGAGGGGGGGGGGAAAGGGAAGCGGAGGGGGGGGAAAGGGGAGCAGAGGGGGGGAAAGGGGAGCGGAGGGGGGGGAAAGGGGAGCGGAGGGGGGGGAAAGGGGAGCGGAGGGGGGGGGGAAAGGGGAGCGGAGGGGGGGGGAAAGGGGAGCGGAGGGGGGGGGAAAGGGGAGCGGAGGGGGGGAAAGGGGAGCGGAGGGGGGGAAAGGGGAGTGGGGGGGGAAAGGGAAGTGGGGGGGGAAGGCGAGTGGGGGGGGAAAGGGGAGTGGGGGGGGGGGGGAAGGGGAGTGGGGGGGGAAAGGGGAGTGGGGGGGGAAATGGGAGTGGGGGGGGAAAGGGGAGTGGGGGGGAAAGGGGAGTGGGGGGGGAAAGGGGAGTGGGGGGGGAGAGGAGTGGGGGGGGAAGAGGAGTGGGGGGGGGAAGGGGAGTGGGGGTGGAAAGGGGAGTGGGGGGGGGAAAGGGGAGTGGGGGGGGAAAGGGGAGTGGGGGACGGGGTGGAGAGCAGAGGGCATATGTATTGTCATAATTTATGTATGTGCATGTCCCCCCCCCTCCGTGCGTCTCTGTCCCCCTGCTGGTTCGGATGGTGGCCCCCCCCGTTCCCCGTGACTCGGTCCACCCATCCCCGTGACTCCCCCCCCCTCGTTCCCTGTTATTCGCGGTTGGCCCCCCCCGTTCCGTGACTCGCGGCTCGCCCCCCCCGTTCCCTGTGACTCGCCCCCCGTTCCCCGTGACTCGCGCTCCCCTCCCCCGGCACCCGCTTTGTCCCCCGATGTGCCGTCCGGCTGAGTGAGGCGTGCAGGTGGTGGCAGGAAGCGCCCTGTGTGGGCCTGAGGCGCGAGGGTCCGACAGAGTGAGGCGTGCAGGCGGCATCAGGAAGCGCCCTGTGTGGGCCTGAGGCGCGAAGGTCTGGCTGAATGAGGCGTGCAGGCGGTGGCAGGAAGCACCCTATGTGGGCCTGTGTGGGCCTGAGGCGCGAGGGTCTGGCTGAGTGAGGTGTGCAGGCGGCGGCAGGAAGCGCCCTGTGTGGGCCTGAGGCGCGAGGGTCCAGCTGAGTGAGGTGTGCAGGCGGCGGCAGGAAGCGCCCTGTGCGCCTGAAATAGGAGAGTTACTGGCGCCATAAGCTGAGATGGGACGCGCAGTGCTTTGACTTACCTGAGGGGGAGGTAGCGCCGGGGAGGTAAGGGAGCGGCTGTGGTAGGAGGGCCGCTCTTCCCGTCCGGAGCCGGTGCAGGGCGGCGCACGTGATGGTGTGTGTGTGTGTGTGTGTGTGTGTGTGTGTGTGTGTGTGTGTGTGTGTGGCCCGTCACTCCGCCTCAGGCCAATGAGAGGTGTGCGGTGGCGGGCGGCCCAAGGGACCAATGAGATTTCCCCTAGGGACACCGGACATCCAGACAGACAGGCAGGCATACAGTGCTTTCACTAATATAGTATAAGTTGTCTTGTCACACCAAGCCTATGCTGTAGCGGTAAGAGGCAAGGCATTGGTATCAGAAGGTCCCAAGTTCAATACCTGCATGTGTTTTGTACAAAATGTATTAATGTTTACATGTGTGGCTATGTCTGGTAGTCAATAAAGCATTGAATTGAATGTTTGAACAAAAAAAACGATGGCACGCGACGGGCAGAGAGATGAGCACGTGGACAGGACAGCTGGAAGAGGAGAGCGTAAGGCGGCAAAATGGATGCTTTCAATTCGGGAGCCATGCTCAGACTGCGTTATAAGCTAATTTGCGTTGTAGTGGATCGCGCTATAACGGGGTTGAGCTGTATATGTTTGTGTATTGCGTCGAATTCAGTGACATTATTCATTATATGTCTTAATACATTTTCTCTCACTGGGCACTTTCATTATATCATTACACTATGTGATATTATTTTGATTACTGCTATTTGCTGCGTCACGTCTAGCAACAACAAATTACCCAGCTGATTTCATTGGTGACCAGGGGTACTTAATGCGCATGTGCTGCCTCAATCGTGACTTCCTGATGAAGCACTGATTGCAAAATCAGTAGGGGCACGAGAGGCAGCTGTGCGCAGTCTCCCTTGGCTGGAACGAGATCCCTAGGAAGTGGTTGCAGAGAGGTTATCGTGCCATGTGTTCGTGTGTCCGGACAATATTGCATCCACACTGAGCCCCTGCTGCCACTTTTTGCGGTTAGTTTCGTTCCCCTCAATTGGGTTTGTTCTTTCTAGGAGTTATTAGACATCCTCAGTGGATGTATTTTTAACTCATCTAGTTGTTTACTTCACTGAAGTTATGTTTTGGTTTAGCATTTATAGGGTGTGATTTACATACATAGTACATGCTTCATATGTGTATTTTTATGTGTTTTTGTTTTGTAAAATGTTTTTTTGATTATTGTCTTTTGGTCACTGTGACCTTTATTACATTTTATTAAATTTTGTGATACACCTTTTACTAATCTGTGGTGCGCTTGTGTGTCTTTGTTTTGTTTAATGTGTAAAACATTGTAACGGTGTTTCTGGCCCGGCCTGACCCACCCAATCTCACATTGGCCCCTGTGGTCTAACCGGCCCCCATTACAGTGTGGTAGTGTCTGGTGGTGCACCTGTTGGCAACAGGACTCCTGAGTCTCCCGCATGATGGTGTATGGGGAGGACCCGTCCAGACAGGCAGCTGAGGTAGTGTGCTGAGTCTCACCTAGTTCCAGTGCAGCGCTTCCACCTCATCAGGGTCCCTGCGTCCGCAAGGGGATGATCCTGTTGAGGAACTCCTCCGTGGTGCTCCTCTCTGTACACTCATTCCACACATGTACACGAGAGGGTTTCTGAATGAACACATCTTTATTGAGTGATGTGGGCTAGCTGCCCCTCGCAGTTGAGATCTAGCCTCTCATGATTATTCACTCTGCTTCCCTTCAAAGGTAATTCTCTCGTTAATAGGGATTCCCTATCCCCGCAGGGATCACTGCCCTGTGCCAGGTCCCTGGACACAGTCTCCTCTGGAGTTACTATAACATAACTAACACTCTGGCAGAACTTGAACTCCTCTCAGACTACTCCTCTAGCACTCCTGCTAGACTTGGAACTCCTTCCTGAACTAACTTTAGAAAACAGTGCTGTGCCTTATGTAACTTCTGAGGCTGACACACCTCTGACATCACTAACCATGGAGTCAGAGCATGTGACCAGTCCCATCCATACACAGGGCACCCCACCAGAGTGTGAGGGCAAACCTCCATAATTACTGCTGGCATGCCCACAACTTACCAGGCCTTACTGTCAGCAGGAGAGATGACTGTAGCCATTTTACATGTCCGCTACAACATTAACACATTTTTTTATTGAAATATAAAGTTTAAACAGCAAACACAACATGTGCCCAAAAAAGTCTATAAATGTTATAGTAATACAATTACATTAACAAACGTAACTTTAAGGTTCAGGAAACAGTTCTACAAGATGACACCTTGCTTTGCCTGCACTGCTTTTATGACCATTGCCTGAATTTCTTGCCTCAGTACAATTTATGGTAGTGAGACTATTTAAAAAATTGTACGCCATCATCAGCACTCTCTTTCCTTGAGTTTTCCATAAAAATGAGTTTCCTCTCCTCAATGTTTACGAGCTGCTGACGTAAATCGTGGGAGGAACACATTAATTTATTTTTGCCGATTCTACTGCTTCTGAAGAACTTGGAGACTTTGCAAACACATCCTTCAACTGCGCTTAATTCCAGAATGTGATCAGTGGTTTGGGAATGTACATCCAAATTGGATGAGGTCCATGCCAGCGTCATCTGGGCCTTTAAAAAGTCCATGTTCTGGAAATGAAGGCAAGATTAAATATATTAATTGGAGCTGTTTCCCGTGTCTCCGGATTGTGGTATTTTATATTTTTTTAATTCCCTTCTGTAGAAATCTCTTAGATTCTTAAATTCAGATTTTAGAAAATCACCTATAAAGATTAATGAAAAAAAAGGTTAGTTTGAGAATATTTGTGGTCACTCCATTTCATACATTTATTTGTATTTTTTTTAGTACAGAGGTCTTGCCCTGTCCCTGACATTTAATTTTATTGCCTTTGTGGAGAGCGCAGGGGGTAGCCTCTGTATGCGCCGTGCCTTCCCGCACAAATTTGCCAAACCAAATGGGGGTGCGCTACACAGTTTGCACATCACTGACATAAATCACAAATTTTATGACATTATACAATACTTAATGTTGAAATGCCTTACATGATTATAATCAATACTATTTACTATTATATATGTAACATGGCCTCCCAGCAGTTACTTCTGTTTCTGGGCCTTTCCTCTGTCAGTCCTGTTAGTGCAGGTAGTGGAAAGGTTAAATCCAGTTTTAGGCCTGTATGTGTATTTCAGCCTTGAATGTTGTAGCAATATTCGAGGGCGGGCCTTGCAACTCTGAGGTTGTCAATCTAAGGGGTGGATATTGGTTGGAACGCCCCCCTGCTGCGTGTGGGCCAATCTGTGTCCGACTCTGGCTTGTAATGAGTCAGAGTTAGAGTTAGAGACACTCCCCTAAGATTTTCAAATTGGGACATGCCTCCTAAGTTATGAGTTAGTGATCAGTTAGTGTCAGTTGAGAAAGAGTTAGAGAGGAGACAACATATGAAGAAACCTGTCTCTCCCTTCCCCCATGCTGAGGGGAAGGGGGGGGGGGGGAGAATATCATGCTGTGCAGGCATAGGAGGAATGAGAGATATGCTACTACTGATTCTCGGTGTTGGCGCTGTCAAAAATAAATACTGAAAAGACATTGCTGTGTGTCTCTGGGAATGAAGGAGTGTCAGTGGGGGTCCATCCCCTTAAGACCCCAGAAGATCCTCACTAGCTGGAGGCACTGCACCATCAGAAGACATCAGAGATCAAGGTAATCTCTCCCCCTGTCCATGTCCTGGATCTCCCCACACCACCGCCCTTAGCCCTCCTGTTGCCAGCAGGTTGCAGCACCCAGACAGCTTGTAGCTCCAAGAAGGAGAGCCCCCCCCCTCTCACTTAGGTGGGATGGGATAAAAGGGTTACATATATTAATAATCTAGTGTACTTACATGCTATATTCATTAATTCACTAATCTTTCTCCAGAGTTTATCGTGTAAATTTCGATCATGATACGCTCTGGAATGCTGGTTCCATAACGCATCTCTCTGGAAAACTAAGCCAATAAGTTGATCGATACTTGATTTATCCATATTACTTTTTATTATAGGTACAATAAATATAATAGATAAAACAACTCTGACAAAGTACAACTTGCTATAGAAACAAGCACATTTTCAGTTCCTAGGTGTCAGGCAAAGCATTTATTTTTCTAGCACTCTGATTGGTTCTATTTTCCTGCACTGTGATTGGTTACTATATGCTTATCTATAATTGGCTCGCTGCAAGTCACGTGATGCGGCCATTGTAGTAAAAACAAAATCTTTTGTCTCCTCTGGATTTGGTCTTCTCGTCGCTCATAAGCACTGTCGCGGTCTCGCACACTATGTGCAGTTACATTGAATACAATGCATTTGTTTTGGCAACGTGCACCATCACTCACGCCATCGCTGGCACCATC
Organism: Ascaphus truei; assembly: GCF_040206685.1. Classification (NCBI taxonomy): domain Eukaryota; kingdom Metazoa; phylum Chordata; class Amphibia; order Anura; family Ascaphidae; genus Ascaphus; species Ascaphus truei. The sequence continues at coordinate 227,168,801 of NC_134486.1, read as the reverse complement.
ACTCGCACCATAAGCGGCACATGGCCTTATTCTCTTGGTGGGGGGGCAGTGTCAGTGGAAGGGGAAAGCGATGGTGTGTCTGTGCAAAGGGGGAAGTAAGGGATCTCTGTGTTATGTAAGCGTGAGACTCTTTGCACGGGAGTGCCAGTAATGAGGGAGTCAATGCCTATGGTGTCCTACCTCCCCCTCTTCTCCCACCTGAGTCCAGAAAAGTGAGGCCGCCATGCTGCTGTTGGGCTGCTTAGGGGAGGGATGAGGAGGCAGAACTTTGTAGGGAAGAGGCGACTTCCTGGAGAAGGGCAGTGCAGGGGTGAGAGACTTGGACAGGGCCCGATCTGCACTGATCCCCCTGGAGCAACCTGGGAGCTGGAGGACTAAGGGAGCTGAGCTCCACATCCTCATTTTGCCCCCACCCCTCACATCTGCAGAATGGTGGTAATATGTATGCTGGGTCTGGGCATTCCTCATGGTGCTTTCAATTACCGCTGAGTTGATGGGAAAATGGTGCACCAAGAGGCATGGAGCCAACACTTTGTGAATAAGAGGGGCAGAGGCGCTCTGCATGGGGGTAGGTTTAGATGTGTTAAAGGGGATGAAGAGGGGCTGCAGTGCTGTGCTCTCCAGCAGATATGCAGAGGAATACACATGTTACATCAGTTTGCGATCCATAGCAGTTAATTTATACATTTGAAAATATGATTTCTCTCAAAAAGTTAATTTGAAGAAAAAAAAAATCACAAAACTACCAAAATGCACATTCACCCTCCAAGCCCTACACTCCATAAATAAATAAAAAATAATATATTTAGTCATTTAAAAAAAAAAAAAAGCATCTTAAAAGTATGAAATTGATTTTTTTTTGCCTGACACCTCCACATCAAAATTAGCTGGATGGATGCACCAAATATGTCACACCCCATTTCATATTTCTTGACAATAAAAGTACAATATTTACTACAAATTTACCCAGCCAATCACAAGATATGGACATTTTCTTGGTTCTGTAGGTGGGTCTTTACTAAGAAAAGTCATGTATGGGATAATCAACCATAACTACAGTATGTCAGCACTGACATAATACAAAAGGAGTGTTGGCACATTTTCTTCTGATTAAAACGTTTATTAGATCTAATTTCTATGAATAAAATGAATGTATGTAATTCTAATCTACTGTATTCAGCTATGAGTTGTAAAAGTTATCCAATAGGTTCAAGACAGACTTGAACTGACCTCAGCTTTCACATATATACTGTACAGTACAATGCAGGGACAATAGCTCGTAAATAGGTAGTACTCTTACCAAATACTAGTAACCCCTTTGTTAGACACTTTAAATCTTTAGTCACTACAATTAGTTTAGAGAAAAACAAAAGAAAGTAAAACACTTCAAATATTCTGGATGCTGTTTTAATTCATTTAGTTTATTTCTTCCTTAGAAATCATATAACATATTTAAATAATTAATCTACAAAATTGTTATGTCTTATGTCAGAAAATATTAGAAACCTCCAAAAATTTTAATGTGTCTGACCATTGCATAAAAAATAACAGTGACAACCACATAAAAAAGTGTGGTAAAAGGAACACCAACAAATAATGCAATTGCATCAATTTAAACAAAATAAGATCCATATCTTTAAAAGCCTATAGAGATTTAATTTTTAAGAGTCTCCGGTTCTACTAAGGCAGATTGTCCCATGGACTGTTTTGGAAAAAAAATTGCCTGTTTTTCGTACTAGCTTTTGACCTTTCTCATTTTTTTTTTTAAGATGTGAGACTTTATATTAATTGTTCAGAATGTTTGTTCGAATATGATTTTAGAATTTGGCAGCGATAAATATATAATAAAAATGTTAAAACAATTGGATACCCTGAATGACATTGAAAATGTAAGCTTGCTTTGTGAAAGTGATTGTGCTAAACTGTTACCCTGTCTGATATAGTGTATTGGTGATTCTTCCCATATTGAATTGATATTTTAAATTGCAATGTACTGTTTGCAGTGCAGTTTTGTGTCGTGTTCCATGCTGAGATTTATTGCTCCTTAGATAGCTATTTCAAAAGCAGCATAATGCTTGGGCTCCCATTTATGTGCCTCACAATAGTGACCAAATATAATCAATATGAAACGTGATTACTTGTTACACAACTCTGACCTCTCGATACACCCCTTCTCGCCTCTCACAGTTAAAATCTTTCCAATGCAGAATAAAGCCACATTGTTAGATTTACATGTTTCTTCGGTTGTGATGATCCTCTTATTTCGTTGAAATGTTGTCCCAATGGTATTATAGCTATTAGGATAACTGAACTTATACATAGTTTTATCTTTGAATAGCAGAGGATACATTGCCAATTTCCTGAATATACATTCAGGGTATATTTGCCTATAACTGGTATTTAAAAACTCTCCTTGTTATAATGGAAATGAACTCCCCTTGGATCAGATGAGGAATGTATTCTGCACATCTTGTTGAGTGTCCTGGAGAGAGATTTTGGTCCACAAAAGAACACTCCAATGCTGTTACTAGAAAACAGGAGCAGAGGGAAACAGGCTTTTTTTTAATTAGCTTGCTGTACACTATTATTCATTCTGAGAGAGAGAGAGAGAGAGAGAGAGAGAGAGAGAGAGAGAGAGAAGAGAGAGAGAGAGAGAGAGAGAGAGAGAGAGAGAGAGAGAGAGAGAGAGAGAGAGAGATACACACTGTATACATTACTGTAGATATTATACAAATAAACATAGGTAGATAATAACACTATGTAACAGGCAATAGCCCCCAAGTTAGGATGGATGGATACAGTGGCAGATATATATTAATCACAAATATACTTAATATATAAATGCACGCAAACCTTGTAGAATACAATAATTGCAATAATTAGAACCTCAAACATTCTAGGAAAGCAATGCTGTGTTACAGTTAGAAGCAGCACCTCACTGTTCTTATCAGTGACCATTCAAACAAACTGTTCCACTCTGCATGCTGTACATTTTGTTATCAATTCAGGTATTAATAATCACTAAATTAGGCATAACAAAAACAGAAAAAAAGGCTGTAGTAATACTTATGAGCGTATACCCTACTACCCTTAATAAATCACCTTTCATAATCAGTATTCTGCAAATATTCCAATCTTATTATACCGATAAATGTAAGTCGCAAACCGCAAGCACTGGCATCAAATGAGTGTTTCTTTGGTTAAATAGGGTACATCCTTAAGCAGTGGTCACTACAAGATGTGCAACTATTATCAGAAAACATTATGGGCCTCATGCTATAAGCAGCGAAAAGTCCCTTATTGCCAGGTAATTGCCAAAAAAAGCCTACAGCGAATCAGTAAGCCCTGATAAACTGGCGATAAGAGCAAAAATCGCTGTTTGTTTTGCAGAAAAAGAAACCCGCCAAACATGTGGCGATAAGCCACTTATCGCCTGCTTCTCAAATTAGCTCAATTCTAGTAGCCCTGATCAGCTTATCGAGGCTGAATGCTGCTCTAGAATGGAGATTTCCTCTCCAAATCGTCCCGCCACAAAAAGTTGGCAAGAAGGTGGTGAGAAGCTGCCGAGAACCGGTGAGACGGCACTTACAAAACCTAATGCATTTTTCCTGCTTCGGATTGATGCCTTGAGACTCCAGAGCTGATATCCATTAATATCACAACTGGAGACCCCTACCACGAATCAGATGCATGAAAAATGCATTTACAGGCAACTTCATTACCATAGCGGCCATCCGCTAAGGCAATAAAGGGGTTAACCACAAGTGCCATGCTTATTGTGGGTAGCGGGGATGGGTGAAGGTAGTATATGGCCCTTGGTGGATGTTTAGGCCTGGCTGGGGGCTTGCGGGTGGACTTAACCCTTTCATTACCTTAGCGTTAAATACCGCTAAGGTAATAACGGGGTTAAACCCACCCGCTACTTACCCGGAAGGCCTAAACACCCATCCTTGGGGATAATACCCCCTTCACCCACCATCGCTACCCATAATACAATAAAATACACACAACAGCCCTACTAGTCACCTCCTAGGCCACCAAAAACCATTACAATATTTAATAAACAACAATAAACAACCCACCCACTCCATGTGCCCTCACATAAAACCATTATTTATTTTTTTACACAAAGGATTAATACCACAGGCCAGAGGAGGTCCCCGGGTGGTCCCCACTGGTGTCTGCAGGCCCCACAAGGAACCTGAGGGGGTTTCCATGGGTGTCTGGGGGTCCTCGGGTGGTCCCCGCTTGGCTCCGTGGGCCTCCAGGTGGTCCCCGCGGGTATCTCTGGGTCCCTGGGTGGTCGCCACAAGAGTGTCTGTGGGCCCTCGGTGGTCCCTGCGGTTGTCCGCGGGCCCCACAGGGGTGTCTGGGTGGTCCCCGCAGGTGTCCGGGGTCCTCAAGTGGTCCCCGTGGGTCCTCGGGTTGTTCCCGTGGGTCCTCGCTGGCCTGTGGTACCATTCCTGTATTTAAAAAAACAAAAACATGGCCTACATTTCAATAAATACACCTCCCCCCACCAGTACAGTAATGTGCAAAAAAACTATTATCCAGATATGGATAATAGATTATTTGCCCATTATTAAACACAACATTTAGCCAGCCAGCATAAATAAAGTAAATAAAAACCATTCTACTTACCCCTGCCAACATGAAGGGCGTCCTCGTCAACAGGGCCATGTCCTCCGATGCCAGCAACAATGCATAAAAAATACAATCTAATGGCCCCCAACCCCTTAATCACCTTAGTGGTTAATAACCGTTATAGTAATTAAGGGGTTAACCCACCCTCCCCCACTACCCACCCAGGAGGCCTAACCATCCACCCGGGACACACTATACCCACCCTGTACCCATTGAGTGGCATAGTAGTACATCATACCCTTATAATATGGGCATGATAAGCTACAATAGCAGTCAATTGTCACACTAATACAAAAGCATGAATGTCAAAAATACACAAGAATAAAACAGATACAACAAACGCCTAAACACCCAGAAACAAAAATGAAAAGCACTAGCCAACCAAGCAATTAACTAATTAAACCACTAGACAATCAATTAAAGAAATACAACCACTAGGCATTCAATTAAAGAATTAAAACCACTATGCAATCAATCACATAAATCATACCAATTTACCCCTAATTACCGAACTTTTTGACAGGCTACAAGGTACCACCATTTTTACCAAGTTAGATTTACGGGGAGCTTACAACCTGATAAGAATCCGACAAAGGGATGAGTGGAAAACGTCCTTTAATACTCGGGACGGTCATTATGAATATCTGGTCATGACGTTTGGACTGTGTAACACTCCTGCAGTATTCCAGGATTTTGTCAATTAAGTTTTTAGGGATCTTCTCGACCAATTCGTCATTGTATATTTGGATGACATACTTATCTTCTCCAAAACCATACGTGATCATCCTGGCCATGTCAAACAGGTACTTCAACGTCTCCGACAGAATTACCTGTTCGCAAAATTGGAGAAATGTCAGGTTCACCAAACCATAACGTCCTTCCTAGGCTACATCATCTACGACACTGGCCTAGCAATGGATCCAGCCAAGGTAAAAGCGGTATTGGATTGGCCTCGGCTCACAACCCTGAAAGCCATACACCGTTTCCTATTCTTTGCCAACTATTATCGTAGGTTCATACAGAACTTCTCTTCCATAGTGGCGCCCATTATGGCATTGACGCAGAATGGAGCTAACTCGGCGCTGTGGCCTCCGGCAGCCATCCAGGCTTTCAAGAAGTTAAACAAATGCCTTCATCTCAGCTCTGGTGCTTGTGCACCCCGATCCAGGATTACCCTTTACCCATGAGGTGGACGCTTCAGATATCGGGGCTGGCGCCATTTTATCCCAAAGGACGTCTCCGCAAGCCAAATTTCACCCTTGTGCCATCTTTTCCAAAAAATTCTCGTCTGCCAAACAGAACTACGACATAGGCAATCGTGAACTGTTTGCCATTAAAATGGCGTTGGAAGAATGGCGACATTTACTCGAGGCACTGAAAATCCGGTTACTATTCTTACTGATCACAAGAATTCCTCTACATTGAAGGCGCTCGCCGCTTGGGATCATGGCAAGCACAGTGGTCCCTTTTCTTCTCCCGCTTTAATTTCATTATTTCTAATATACCCAATTCTAAAAATGTGAAGGCAGACGCCCTCTCCCTTCAATTTATTATAGAAGACAAAGCTGAAGAACGACAGGAAACCATACTCCCTCCATCATGTATAATCTCTGCCAATATTTTTGACTCATAGGAAGACATCGCGGAAGGCCAGTCCGACGTTCCAGAAGCTCTCCAAGTTTCAGAGGGACATCTCTTCACCGCACCAGCACATTGTAAAAAGGTTCTGGAATGGGGCCACTCTTCTAAAAGCTCCAGACACCCTGGCATTAAGAGAACCATTGATCTTCTGGAATAGACCTTTTGCTGGCCAGGCATACGTAAGGACATAAAAGGATTTGTCTCCGCATGTCCCACCTGTGTCCAGAACAAGACTCCCCGCAACTGGCCTCCTGGCTTGCTGCAACCACTCCCAATTCCGGATCGCCCATGGGCTCACCTCTCCATGGAACTACCGGTGTCCAAGGGTAGGAACACCATTCTGGTGGTGGTCGATCGATTTTCAAAACAAGCCCAATTCATACCCCTCAAAGGTCTACCCAATGTCCTCAAACTATCCGAAATATTTATTATGGAGGTGTTCCGTCTCCATGGGGTTCCCCAGGTCATTGTGTCAGATCGAGGCTCCCAATTTATCTCGAAGTTTTGGAGGGCCTTTTGCACGCAACTAGGGATCTCTCTGCACTTTTCTTCTGGTTATCACCCTCAGACTAATGGTCAGACAGAAAGAACGAATCAATCACTTGAACAGTTAATTCGTTGCTTCAATTCCGATACCCAAGACAACTGGACGGACCTTTTACCCTGGGGTGAGTTGCCCCATAATAATCTTTGCAACGAGTCACCCAAGACTCCCTGTTCTCTAACAACTTTGGCTTTCCCCCCTCAGCTCTCCCTACTGCAGGACCCAGGTCCAGGGTACCAGCAGCAGATAACATGATTCAACATTTTCAAGAGTCCTGGGCAAAAATTCCGGAGAATCACAGTAAGGCTTTCTCTATGCAGAAAAAACAGACTGAACTACATCGTCGCAAAACACCTATGTACAACCCGGGCCAAAATGTATGGTTGTCCACAAAAAACATCCGATTGAAGGTCTCCACAGAAAGTTGGCACCGAGGTATATTGGCCCATTTCCCGTTGTCGAGAAAATCAATCCGGTGGCCTACCAGCTACGGTTGCCAGCATCTATGAAAATCCCCTCAGTGTTCCATACGTCACTATTCAAGCCCTTCATACAGGACACTCAGTCTCCAGCTTCGGTGTCCCCTTCTGAGCTCCTCTTGTTTGAGGGACAACAGGAATTTGAAGTTCAAACCGTCTTGGACTCCAGGCTCACCGAGGAAAAATCCAGTACTGTACCTGGTTCATTGAAGGGGCTTCGGTCCCGAGGAACGTTCGTGAAACAACTAAATGCCCCTAGACTTGTTTGGGCTTTTCACCAAAGATTTCCCTCCAAGCCTGTCACGGGAGACCAATGCTTTTAACACCTTAATACCCGGATCCTTTGATTGAGCAAAATGTGAGATAAAATAAATTGTGATTTATTTACAAAATGAACATACACAGCTTGATCTACGAAATACTACGAAATAACACTTACTGGGATGGGGCAAAACGAAATAAAATGTTCCCGGAACGAACTTCACAGAAATAAAGTCTCTAGGCACCAATTCCCTGGAGCGAGGTTGGTGCGCAAAACAGAGCCGCGAAACAGTCTTTGGCTGATGGCGCCTCTCGCAACCACTCTTACTCCGCCGAAAGTAATCTTTTCATTTCTCCAATACAGGATTGGTTAGCAAATTCTTAGTCTTTACGAATACTGGAAGCTGGATACAAATCTTGGTTCCGATGTTAAAGTCTTTGTACCTCATGCTGCAGCTTAGATTAATCTTGGATAAATCTATCTCCCGATCGGCTGCATGGACGTTTAAAACAACACCAGTCATATCAGTATAATGTGCAGCCAATCACGGCATGGGAACAATGCATCCCACCTATTGGCAAGGTTTGCCAATACTTCATGGAGCCGGGCAGTGGCTTCAAGGTATGCTACGGTCATGCGCTAACTTAGCACCTGAGCCGCTAAGCATACCTAATCAAGCCCACTTCCCTGGCGACATGTTGTCTGCCTCTCCCTGGACATCTGGCAAGAAAAACTGTTTATATTTACTTCACTCCACTTAACACTCTACAATGTGGGTACCTTTTTAAGTCCGGACTTTCCTAGACATTCTGGAGTCATCTCAGCGTGATGTCTTTGAAGTCTTGACTTAAGTTATGCATGATTCACTTGCTGAAATGGCTGGCTAGATATCTGGGAATCACTGTACGTGTGAACCAAGTGTTTCCGCTGCTCCGCCTGCTTGAATGTAAATGCCCTTGCTCTTTAATTTTAATACACCAAAAAGAGTGGGACTTTCATTAATTACTTTTTATGAAAGTTTAAAATATAGAAACCATAACCGTTTTAATGATTACCCCCCTATCCCTCTGCATAGCAAAAATCAGAGCGCTATGACATTCCTATCCAAAGTTAGCTTGCTGCTTATAGGCTATGCAACAAGCAGTCGTGTTTTAAAAACTTTTTTTCTTTCTTGCGGTTGGCAGTGAAACACTATTACAAGGCTTATAACTGATACATAACTGATACATAACTGGGGAAAAACATATACAATGTAACTCAGGCTAATGATGTGGTCCCCTTATGCCTAGCGGGACACACACAGTTTACAATACAATACAGGGTTGCAGCCATTATTGGGCTGCAGAGCTCACACTTTACATTCCTAATATGACTCAGGGGCACCCAGCCTGGCAGAATACCTTTATTTACTGGCCTGGGTACCCCTTCACCATCACAAAGCCTTCCCTGGGATGACAGGAGGTCGCCCCTGAATGGGGGGTACTGTGAAGATTGGGCTTCGGCCCCGGCCCCGTGATGCATCCTGTGACGAGACAGGTGACGCATGTCATGCTGCCAGGTTGGGGGACACCACACGCCGTGTCCAGGCTCCGTCCCTTAGCACGCCCTGCGACAAGATGCATGACGCATGCTGCACTACTAAGCCGGGGGAGACTGCATGCGCTCAGGCTCAGCCCCTGTGATGTCACAGGTAATGCGCATGACACACAAGCTGCACGCAGGCACCGAACGGCTCTGAGTAGTCTGGCTCTCTATAATTATTCCTCATCTGTTCTTCTCCCCACCCCTGCCTATCAGTGGACTGAATATGTCTGAGAGGGCAGTTCTCATTCATTACTCTGCAGCCTTGTACTGAACAGCTATTGGCTACCTGTTCCTTAAATGCTCAGCCAACCCTGCTGCAAGTTAGCTGAGCATAAACTTCTGTTTATGTAACGAAGTGCTTGCCCCAAGCACACTGCTGCCTTAACAAGAAGGCCTTGTTAATCCTTGCCTTCTTTGCTCCTGTTTGACTTCGGCTTGTATCTGGACCTACGCCTTCTGATCCCTGACTTCGGCTCGTATTTGGACTTCTACCGTCTCTACTCCTGGACCCCAGCTCCGCACTACGACTATCCTATTTCTCCTATCCTAGACCACAGCAAGTACCACGACCACTCTGATATCTCCTACCCTGACCCGGCTACACGACCTTCACTCTGCACTCTGGACTTGATTGCTGGTCGGTGGTTACTAACATCCCCACCTCAGCCTCGCGATCTGGTCATGTTTGTGGTGAGCACCCATTACAGTAGCCGACTCAGAGAACCAGACCATTTAGTGACTTGTGTAGATGAAGCTAGGGCAGGCTTTTCAAAGTTGCTCTGTCACGAATAGCAGAGCCACCGGCTTTGTTTTGAAGCTAGGAAAGTCTGCCCTACAGAGACTAAGTCAGGCATCAGGACCAAGTTCTGAGAATTGAACGTAGTGGTCGTGGCTAAGATCCTTAGCTGAAAAGAGGACCAGGAATCCCGGGTATATATCCCGGTCAGGGTAAGCCTTCTGAAGCAGGCTCCCTGCACCTATTTGAGCCTAGATTTCACCCCAGACACCCAGTAAGTGTGTATTTCGTCTGTATTTTATGTATTCATTGTGTGTTAACCCGAATAAACTTCATTTTGTTCTACTACCTTGTTTTGCCTAGTGAATGATTTCGGTATAAATTTGTAAAAAGTCCTGGTCTCCCGTGACAGTCCATAAATATGACCAGTACATAGTTTAGAAAATCACTGCGTTTTAGTGAACCGAGAACACATCAACCCACCATACTAAAATTGAGCATAACCATTAATAATCGATGTTTAATTTTATAGTTACTATTCAAGATGGATTGCAGATGATGTACTAAGCCCACTACAAAAAAAGCTTTTTAGCAATAAATTCATATACTCAATAAGAGTGACTATCTAAGGCAAAACCATACCTAATTTAACATTTAAATTCAGGAGGGTGTGTGAAACCCATCTCCTCCAGCGACACACAAGGATTCTACTACCGGCGTGCTGTGCTGATCACCTGTATCAAGTTATACAAACTGCGTTTTAAAACTACTACACTTTTGTGTGTGCATTTTTATGGTTTTCTCCAAAACCACTATTGTAATAAATTGAATTACACTATTGGGCATGTCACCCAGGCAGTCAGTCAGTCACCCACCCATGCAGTCAGTCACCCACACAGGCAGTCAGTCACCCACCCAGGCAGTCAGTCACCCACCCAGACACCCACCCACACAGTCAGTCACCCACCCAGGCAGTCAGTCACCCACCCAGTCACCCACCCAGTCACTCAGTCACCCACCCACCCACCAAGTCACTCAGCCACCCACCCAGTCACTCAGTCACCCACCCCGTCACTCACCCACCCAGTCACTCAGTCACTTAGTCACCCACCCAGTCACCAACCCAGTCACCCACCCATGTAGTCAGTAACCCACCCAGTCAGTCACCCACCCAGGCAGGCAGTCACCCACCCACCCAGGCAGGCACTCACCAAGACACACAGGCAGTCAGTCACCCACCCAGGCAGGCAGTCACCTATCTTTTGTTGAAAATATAAAAATAAACAGATTGCACTGAAATGTTTTTTCCGTATTACAATAAAAAGAAAACAGTTAAGTAAAAGTTGCGCGCTAAAAAATATTTTTTAGTGGTAGATGCGCTATGGGTTCGGGGGGGGGGCTGCTCCTTTCATTTGTCCTTGGCCCCATGATCTCTGTTGGCGGCCCTGAGGATGTGCCCCAGGCTAGCAAAGCACAATCTTGATACGCTGCACACGATCACAGTCCATTACAAGCACCCTGTGGTTCCATGATCTGGCTACTGGCACTCTGGGCTTCTTCCAACAGAAGGGTCTAAACACCTTGTACTTCAGGCCCCCCCCTAAGATACTCACTATCAGTACCCTTATGCCACCCTGCTTGGCTGCCAGTATCGCGGACTCACTTCAGAGGTCCCTGGGACTCAGTTAACCAAAGCACCCCCTTTCGTCATCCCGACTACCTACCTCAGGGCGACTTAGAACAGCAATAGCCTTTGTGCCTCCAGATCATTCACCCGATAGGGCAGTCTAGGCCATAGTTCTTTGCGAGGAACGATATCCCCCTGACATTATACCTAGCCTCCCTCCTTCATTATAACTTGTTGTTCTGGCAGCATACCTTGTTACTTCCAGCTTTGTTTCACTGAAAGCCTCTCCTGTTACAGATCTCAGCAGCGCCTCCAAATTTAACGGTGTTTCCCCCACCCGGTGGGAGATTTGGCCATTACTACGTAGGTGGTGCATGATACCTGCTGCTAACAGGAGGGCTGAGTCATCCGCCGATGGTAGTGGGGACACAGGACTAGGCTTCTTCAGTTCATACCCTTCAAATTCATTAGCAGTGCAGCGCCTCCATCTGCCGTAGGCTCCAGGGAACTGAAGATGATCTCCCACGGTAGAACCGATTATCTCTCCCCCTAGTAAGATCACACACTAGGCCGGAGGTATATGTAAACAGGAACGGTTTATTGTCTTTCTCTGTGCAGCACAGTACACTGCAGGTTCAAAACAGCCACTCTCAGATACTACTTAAGGATGGTCCCTGGACCTTCACTACAGGCCAAGGGCACCAGCAGCAGTCCCAGCTCTTCCCCACCTCCCTAGCAGAGGTATGGTCCACACTCACTCTCCCCCAGAGGGTAGAGGACTGGAGAAGGCCCAATAATCATCCTATCTATTGTGTGACCTGCCTTCCTTAAGTGGGGAAAGGCAATCCTGGATTTGGGGCGGCCCTGCCCTTAAGTACTGCCAGGAGGAGGGCACCAGGTTTGGCTCATGATTGGTCATGCCCAGGTCTGATGTCACCGCCCTCCGCTGTCACTCAAATGCAGCTCCTCAGAGGGGGAAAACCCCAATATCAACTACTAGCAGCCTGATTGTACCAGGGTTTACTGCCAGGAGAGAAGCAGACTAGTATAATGTACATAAAACAATCTGTTGTTCTGAACCAGTTATTGGAATGTGGGAACTTAATACTTAATAACTTGCAGATTTCAAATTGAATATTACTATTCAACGAACTTGTTTCCACTGTCGGTACTTAGATACAATCTTGCACACTCCTCAACATATTGATAAGCATAGTGAGCATATAAGTAAAATTTGGCAGTGAAGTTGGAGCTGCGCTATGTCTTTGCATAGCATTTACATGTGAGTTTAGATTATTGTAGGGCATCAACACTGGTCAACTTGTTTGCAATTAATCAATTGTCAACATTGTTTTTTTTTTTCTTTACTAGCATATAGTAAAATTAGGCAGCGAAGTTGGAGCTGCGCTGTCTAACACACAGCTTTTATATGGTAGTTAAGTACATCAAGTGGTGTTTGATTTTTACACATTAGTGTCTCCACACTGCATTATAGACTGGTGTATGCATTGGAATTGACTATTAACACATGATTGACTGGGCTGATTTTACATACCAGATAAAGTGTTATTCCCGGCATACTTACTAACATTTGGACCATATTTTAATAACTAGTGATATACCGCTCACCTTAATAATATGTTTTACTCTATAATATCAGCTGGAGCAATGGGGATAAGGATGACAAACATACATATATAAGGAGACAAGAGGTGCTCCTAAAAAGATCCCTATTTACTGCACAGCAAAGCCAAAAATAATCACAGGTATAGTAACTCACTAGAATAGTAGTATAGGCTATAAGGGTACAATTAAGTAACCGCTCCCAACACTGTGGGAGGACAATTACCACTAAAATGCCCAAAGGCAAAAATAATAAATTGTTTAATATTAATCAAAAAATCGACGCAGTAACACATGCTCAAAACAACCATAAAATCAATAAAAACTTATATCACGGGTGATTCAGGGTAGAGGGATATTTTAGGGTTAAATCCCAAATATTAGTGTATATCCCCTTACCAGTACCTGGTTGGTAGTGTGAGACACAAATAGATAAATACGGGTGTAGAGGAAGAAAGGGGGTGGCCCGGTATTAAAGGGGTTGCACCCCATTTGGCCATCCCCTGACCTCACCAGGGGAACAAGGGATTAACTGGGCTGAGGTCCAGAAATGTGATTTAACCCTTGTTATGACATGAAAATGTGTATTCCCCTGTTCCCATGCTTTATTGTAATATCTGGTCTAATCAGTGTCTGCATCACACACACACTAGGATCCATCCGGGAGTACAAGGTAATTTTCCCGCCTTTTCAGGCACCATTTTGCAGGGTTCCATAGGCCGCCATTGGAGCTCCATGCGTTTCAATGGCGAATCTTGCTGTTTTGGTCCCGTTTCCTGTGAAGACCAGCAGATGGCGTCCGAGAGGAGGAGCGGCGGTTTCCCATTGTAAGTCAATGGGCCCATTGACTTCAATGGAGGTTCCTCGATGGAGCTTTCCAGGAACGAGTTGGCTGCCGTCCAAACCGCAAAACCGCAAAGCGGATACTTTTTCAATAAGAGAGCTTTGATCACTTAGCAGTCAAGTTCAACGACAAGTGGCGTGGGAATAAACAGTTCTAGAGCACCTAGAAATAAAATTCTTTTTGCCCCTAGTTCCTAGGCCTTCCCCCACTCGACCACAACCGGGTCCCCGAATCCTGGACCCCCGATAAGGGTCGAACCGAGAAGAGCGGGTCACGCCATAGGTTCCAATGGCGGCAGCAGAAACAGCTCAAGAAAACGGCTCAAGTGTAAAAAGCTGAAATTTAGGAATCCATATCTCCGGTTCCGGTGGGTCCAGAGGGCCAGGGTTTGGGGTACCTGTAGTCACTGCTCCGGCATCGCTGCAGAAGCCTCCTTGACCCTCTTGGACCAACCCGACGGAGTATGGACCCCCTTGAAAGTTCGGGACTTTTCCCATAGACTACAATGGCGGCCAATCTCCATTGACCGGCTATGGCGGAAAAACCCCATTGACTTCAACGGCGGCGTAGCCCCGTTGAAAGTCTATGGCGGCGGATTCCCATAGCTGCCAATGGCAGCGGTTTGCCATTGAAAGTCTATGGCAGCGAAGCCCGGTGTTTTCAATGGGGATTTAGTGAAAAACCGTGATTTAATTTACAGAGGAGTTTATTGTATTAAAATAGGAAACGGTTTAAGGTGTATTTGTGTAACTCTGGTTCCGAGGGTCGTAGCGAGTCGCAAATTGGACCCTAGGGTGTCCCAGTTTCGGCATTGAGAACTGGGAAGTTTGGACCCGCTGGACCCAACGGAACCGGATATTTTAATATGTTTGTGTTTTATCTTTAATACTGTGTCCCAAGGTAGGGACAGGAACCAGAGGAAATTCCCTTGGCCATAAGGCAGCAGATGGTCAGGGAAGCGTCCCAATGTCTAGAATTTAAGTGCTGTTCAAAGGAGTTTATCACCTACACTGTTTACAGGAGGGCGGAGATGACTCAAACCAGAGCAGTCTATAAGTGTCCCATTTAACACCTCACAACAAAGGGTATCCTGCCAGAAATTCCATTTAGTAGACTGGCTGGCATTCCTGATGCAAATATGGGGCTGCAGAAATGAGACCCCAGAGTCCAACTGAGCATGTGCCAACTAGCAGGGGGGCATGTATCAAAATGTGTTCCCACGTTAGAGAGTGGCTACAGGTAATTACTGACCAATCACCTGTACTTAATGTTAAGGATAGGGTTACAAAAGGTATATAATCTGTGGTCAACCCTTTATCCTGGGTTCTTCTATACCATCTTAATTGCTGAGAGACATGCTATGCAACATACTTCTCATTCCCCATTCCCCAAAGTAAGTGTACTTATTGCCTGTTACTGTACTATATCGTGTGTTCACCTATCCAAAGGAATAAATATACTTTATTATATCTAAGCCTCGTTCAGTTCAAACCCAGTTATTTGGTGTAAATTACAACCTGTCATAAGCTATCGTCACAGGCTTGTAAATTAACTGGTGGCAGCGGTTGGGATTGAACTGGACCTGGATTACAGTATTCTGTGGGGTACTGTGATCCAGTGGGAACTTGATGGTAATTGCAAGTTCCTGGGACTAAAGATATTGAACACACGGTAGTGCAACAAGTAACGCAAGTTGTCACACCACCTCACTGCTGCGACCCAGAACCATGAGTGAAGCGGAAAACTCCTACTACCTGAGGACTAGAACTCAGCTAAAAGACAAGTGCCGTGAATATGGACTGTAATATGAGGACCAGGAGGTCGCAGACATGATCGCCGCAATCACGGAATATGAAGCCGAGCTTGCAGAGTCTCAGGTTACGGCTCAGCTTGCTCTTGTACAGCCGCCCGGAGATCAGGGACTGAACCCAGTGCCGGGGCGGCAGAATCCCGGGGAGGGGACAAGTGCACCTCCCGGGGCCAGTGCAACAGGAAGGGCACTGATGGCTGCGGCCACCAGTCCGTTTACCCCTGAAATGTTGGCACTGATTACGACGTGGGGAGACCGAGGGACAGCGGAGGAGCGGCTAAAGTTTATCTCTATGGCAGTGAACAGACCCGCTTATTGCCACCCGGTCCAACCCCGCAAAGATGAACTCCAACTGGACAAGCACAGTCTCACCAAGTACGTGGAAAGCACTGATCAGATCTACAGTTTTTTAAAGAACTTTGAAACGCAGTGCCGGCGGTACAGGGTGCTTCCCCAGCATAGGGTTGCACGCTTGGACCCGCTACTCTCCGGCTTGGCTAAGCAGACGATGATGGCGCTTCCAGAGGAGTATGCTGATGAATATGACCACCTGAAAGAACTATTGCTATTTCAGCACGGTTTTACCCCTGAAGCTTACCGGGGTAAATTCCGGCTGGAGGAGAGGCACCCTCAGGAGTCCTACGTCACCTATGTGACCCGCATGGCTTTATACGGGATCTGCTGGGTGGAGGGCTATGAGGCCAGGACTTACCAACGCCTGCTGGACCTCATCTTTCAGAAGCAGCTCATGCAGCAGTGCCCGCCGGCGGTGAGGGCTTGGGTGTATGACAAAAAGCCCAAGACTTACACAGAGGCGGCGAGGCTTGCAGACGACTATGTGGTCAGCCGAGCCCAGATGACCGCCAAGGCACCAGCCAAAGCGGCGGCAGCACCGGTGCTGGCCAAGAAAGCTGCTAGTACCCCCTAATGGACTCAGAAGCCGCCTGCGGGCAGCAGTTCACAGAAGGCGGGGAAGCTCCGGCATGAGCGCCGGTGCTACAACTGTAACAGCACTGGTCACCTCAGACCAGATTGCCCGGAACCCCTGCGTTCCAACAGACCCCATCAGCGGCAACGCACCCCAGCTGCGAAGCCGATAGCCCGGGTGCGGGTGGCTTCCACCAAAGAACCAGGACCGGTCATGGAAACAACTCCCAGCGAGACGTCCCATGTCACCCCTATCCCGGTTTCATTGGTGCCTACAGCCAGGAGCGGAGGACATCTCAGCACAGACCTGCAGCAGACGGACGGACGGAGCAAACATCCCACCCCGGTCACAGTCGGTGACCGGCAAGCAGTCGGCTTGCTGGATTCAGGAGCTGCAGTGACCCTGGTCCGACCTGATATGGTCCGGCCAGAGGAATTGCTCCCAGGCCCTGGGATGCAGATCACTGTGGCCGACGGAGAGCCACATTTCTTGCAGGTGGCCCGAATCTTTTTGGATTGGGGGGAGGGCAAGGGTGTGCGGGAGGTTTTACCCGGTTTGGATGCTGAAATTCTTTTGGGCAACGATCTGGGACCGATGACCTGCACCTACGACCGTGTGCCCCAGCCCGCTGCAGTGGCAGTGGTTACCCAGAGCCAAACAGCGGCAATGCCGGCGGCGGCCGCTCCAGTCCCCCAGCCTTTGGGACCAACGTTAGCGGAGGGCGCAGAGGAGCCCAGGGAGGTAAGCCAGGATCAGTTGCAACCACAGGCTGACTTACTGTTCCCTCTCACCCTTCCCCATTCCCCTGACAATGACATGACTGGGGAGTGGCCAAACTTAGGAGCCCAGTTTAGGGAGGCAGTGAAGACAGACCCTACCCTGGCCGGCGTGAGACTTCGGGCGTCCAAATCTCAGGCAGGGGAAGGCACTGAGCACTGCCTATGGCATAAGGGACTCCTGTACAGAGAGGAAGGGAACCCGGGGATAGAGGAGGGGGTGACCGGTAAGCGACAGCTAGTAGTGCCCCAGGGGTACTGACAGCAATTGTTATGGGTAGCTCACTCTATTCCGTTAGCGGGACATCAGGGGGTCACCAGAACGCGAGCCCGGTTATTACAGCGTTACTACTGGCCGGGGGCATCCGGAGATGCGAGCAATTTCTGCCGCTCTTGTGATGCCTGCCAGCGAGTAGGTAAGGCGGGCGACCGTGTGAAGGCACACCTGAGACCCCTACCGATAATAGGGGAACCCTTCCAGAAGGTAGCGATGGACCTTATAGGACCCCTTATGATTCCTAGCAGGTCAGGGAAGCGCTACATCCTCACGGTGGTGGATTTTGCCACCCGGTACCCTGAGGCGGTAGCGCTTGGCACCATAAGTGCCAAGACAGTGGCAGCAGCTTTGCTGAACATTTTTTCTAGGGTAGGTTTTCCTAGTGAGATCCAGACCGATCAGGGGTCGCAGTTCATGAGTGAACTGTTACATTGTCTCTGGGATGCATGCGGTGTACAGCACCAGCGCACTACCCCCTACCATCCCCAGACAAACGGATTATGTGAGAGGTTTAACGGTACCCTGAAGCAGATGCTTCGGACATTTATAGAGGCGGAGGGGAAAGACTGGGAGATTCACTTGCAGCACTTGCTGTTTGCATACCGAGAGGTACCGCAAGAATCTACAGGCTCCCTTCAAGCTACTATATGGCCGCAGGGTGCGTGGACCTCTGGACCTATTCCGTGAGGGATGGGAAGGGGAGACTACTGCTATTGATGCTTCAGTGATCCAGTATGTAGTAGATCTCAGAGACCGGTTAGAGATGCTCATGGGGGTGGCCCAGGACCACCTCAGGGCTGCTCAGACCAAGCAAAAGCAATGGTATGACCAGCATGCCCGTAGCAGAGAATTCATCCCAGGACAGCAGGAGCTTGTTCTCAAGCCCACTCGGGAGAACAAGTTAATGGCTGCCTGGTCGGGACCGTACTCGGTTATCCGAAAGGTGAATGAGTGCAACTATGTTGTACAGGTAGCGCCCGAGAGGCACAAGACATATCACATTAACATGTTGAAGGAATACAGAGCACCGAGTATGGGAGCAGTGCTGGCCATTTGTAGCCCACTGCTGGAGGATCCGGCGAGCAATGCTCTGCCTGATCTCCTAGGGGAGGCTAGGCAGGGAAACACTGTGGAGCAGGTGGAGATAGGGGCACAGTTGAGTGCTAGGCAGAAGGGAGAAGCCAGGGACATGCTAGCTCAGTTTAGCGCCCTCTTCACTGACATGCCAGGGACCACACATCTCACAAAACACCCAGTGCACACAGGGGACCTGCAGCCTCTGCATAAGCACGCTTATAGAGTGTCAGCAGAGGTCAAGACAAGTATGGAGAGAGAGAGATAGAGGAGATGCTGACCCTAGGGGTAATTTCTCAGTCCCAGAGCCCTTGGGCAAGTCCAGTAGTCCTAGTCCCTAAAAAGGACAAGACCACCCGGTTTTGTGTGGACTACCGGTTGCTCAACGCTGGGACGGTGTCAGATGCTTACCCCATGCCCCACATGGATGAGTTACTAGATGAACTCGCGGGGGCAAAGTATCTGACCACCATGGATTTGAGCAAAGGCTATTGGCAAATCCCACTGACCCTGGAGGCTAGGGAAAAGTCAGCATTCATCACTCCAAGTGGCCTCTATGAGTTTTTGGTGATGCCATTTGGGATGAAAAATGCCCCGGCTACATTTCAACGCCTGGTCAATAGGTTACTGGAAGGGATGCAGAGCTATGCCAGGGCTTACTTAGATGACAGGAAACATAGTGATGATTGGAAGGTTGAGTCGCGAAAAAGCCCCAAAAAAGCACCGACAGCTCACCAGAATGAGGAACTAAAAACGTTTAATAAAGACTACATAAAAAAGAAAATAAGGACAAACAAAAAACTACTACATAACACCCCTACGCGTTTCAGGCACCTTAGTGCCCTTTCTCAAGGGGAATAGTGGGGACTGAATGAATGTCAGGTATATATAGCCCCTCCTGTCTTGTTAACACACAGCTGAACAGGGTTGGTGTATAATTAATTGTTTCAACTATTATGTCTGTGGATGCACCGGGATGGATAATGAGTGATCAGAATAGTATATCAGTTGATAATCAAATCATTAAGCATTCAAAATAGACAATATGAATAGAAAGTCTAAGATATGAATATTATCTTTTAAGGTGCAATCCTATGACAAAATATTTGAGATACCTATGGTATAATCTAATGAGTCAAAAAAAAGGGGGTGGGGAGAGGATGAATACAGAAAAGGGAAAAATAATAATAATTGGCTAACAGAGAATATATTAAATGTAAATATCAGATGACACAGATTGAATTGTAAACATAAAATAAACAATTGTATAGCTGAAGCTTAAATCACAGAGGCTAACAATAGAAAGGTCTAGTGGTAGACAAAAAATGCAATTCAATGTTAAATAACAGGACGGATGTGAACAAGCAAGAACATAATACAATACATCTGAGGTAATAGACATATTATAGGAAATGTTTGAGATCCCACTCTGTATTTAATCCCTTAGGAATTAATGTATCAAGGGTGAAGATCCAGTGGGCCTCTCTGCGGTAAAGTGTGGTAGTTCTGTCACCGCCCCTGTAGTGTATGGGTATCTGTTCAATTGCTAAGCATCTAAAATTTGTTAAGGTACCATTCTGACAAATATTAAAATGTTTTGATACAGGATGTGTTTCGTCTTTTTTGAGTATTAATCGCATGTGTTCTAATATTCTCAGCTTAAACATACGTGTAGTTAAACCTATATATTTTTTGTGGCAACCACAGATTAGCATGTATATCACGAACTCTGTTCTACAGTTCAAAAACATTGGGATATTGTAAGATCTTGTATTGTCAATATTTGTGAAAGTAGTAGATTTAGCAACATATCTACAAATTTTACAACGTCCACATGCAAAGCATCCTTTTAGGTTTGGAAAGAACTCTTTTCTAGTAATGGATCTGTTTTTATTAATAACACTAGGTGCTACGATGTTACCTATAGTTTGGGATCGTTGGAAAACAAATCTGGGTTTAGTGGTGGTAATGCTCCTGAGGAGAGGATCAATGGTAAGTATGGACCAATGTTGATTTACAATGTTACGGATAGCCTCTGCTTGCCTACTGTATTTTGTAATAAAGTAGGGGGTATCTGCATTAGTGTTTCTCAGTCTGGAAGTATAATTGTCAGTGAATCTATTAGTCGCTTTATCTATAGACCTATTGATCATGGCCTCTCTATTTTGTTGGAGGGCATTTTTATAAGCTTCTTGAAGATTAGTTTTTGTATATCCTCTAGCGAGGAATCGATCAGTTAACTCAATGGATCTGATATGAAAATCTTCTAGGTTAGAGCAGTTTCTCCGGAGGCGGATAAATTGTCCGTAAGGTATCCCTTTAATGAGAGCGTGACTATGTGCACTGTCTGCATGGAGCAGGGTGTTTTTAGCATTATCCTTGCGGAAAATGTCAGTATGAATCCGTTGGTCCAACCCTACATAAAGTTTCAAATCTAGGTAGTTAACGTGAGTGGAGTGATAGTGTGAAGTGAAATGTAAATTAAATGTGTTGGTGTTAATAAAATTGATAAACAAATGTAATTCTTCAACCGAACCGCTCCAGATAATCAGTAAGTTATCAATGAAGCGGCGGTAGAAGTGTATGTGGTGTCTGAAAGGGTTGCTATCTCCAAACACATGGGTGGCCTCCCACCATCCCATGAACAGGTTAGCATAGGAAGGAGCGAAGCATGTGCCCATGGCGGTCCCACGTGTTTGGAGGTAGCAATTGCCTGAAAAGAGAAAATAATTGTGTGTGAGCAGGAAGTGAATACAATCAAGTAAAAATATCGTGTGTAATGGTGATAGTGAAGGATCTCGGTCTAAAAAGTGTCTAGTGGCAAGTAGGCCGTGGGCATGCGAAATTATGGAATAGAGTGAAGAAACATCTAATGTGACCCAAAGGAAATCTGGTGACCAGTGATAATCTTGAAATAGAGTGAGGAGATGTGACGTATCCAATAGGTGAGAGGGTAAAGTGTGCACAATGGGTTGTAAATAATAATCAATATAAATAGAAAGATGTTCACCCAGTGCCCCTATGCTTGAAACTATTGGACGTCCTGGTGGTGTGTCTAATGATTTGTGTACCTTAGGCAGGTGGTGGAACACGGGAATGATTGGGTGCAGGCATTGCAAATAATCAAACTCTTTTGGGGACAATAGGCCAAGATCTTTTCCCATCTCTAACAGGTCATTGAGTTCAGATAGAAATGTTCTCGTCGGATCGGAGGGTAAAAGGTCATAGTATGTATTATCATTAAGTTGTCTGAGCGCTTCAGTTTGATAATAATTGTAGTCCATAACTACGACTGCGCCACCTTTATCTGCCTTTTTAATTACTATTTTTTCATTATTTCTAAGAGAAGATAGTGCATGTCTAAGTTCTGGACTAAGATTGTCTCTATTGTTAGGTTTCACAGAGAATTGTATACCCTTTGACAAGAGGAGAAGATCTCTCTGTACTGCTTTATTAAATAATTCAATGGCTGTCCCTTTCACATTGTCTGGAGTAAACTTAGACTTATTGTGTAGTCCTGATGGTTTTCTACCTAGAAAATCAAGACTTGGGTCCTGAGATTTAACGTTCTCTTCCAATAATCCTATCAAGTCATTTAGAGAGCAATGTTCCCTAAAAGTGAGCTGATTATTGATGTCAAAAAGTTTGGCGCTAGAGTCATCATTAATATCAAGTTCAGTAGCTCTGATCTCTTTATCCACCCCAGTATCTCTTAGTTTGAAAAATCTTTTCAGTGAAAGTTTTCTGGTGAATTTAAATAGATCAACTGTGGTGGAGAAGAGATCAAAGTCTTTATCAGGTGAAAAGGTTAAACCCAGATCAAGGACTCGTAACTCAGAGTGAGTGAGTGTATGCTTGGACAGATTTATTACATTGGTCTCATCAATATTTATTGTCGTCTCTTTTTTGTCTGTTGTCCCCCTATGTTTGGCTTTGGATTTAGGTCCTCTCTTTCGTCGTTTTTTGACCTTGTTTGACGTCTAGAGACAGTATTGGGTTTGCTATGTGTCTGTCTTATAACAGGGGCCTCTTCAGTGGAAGAGGCTAGGGAGTCATATTCCGAGAAGGACACCCCATGTGTGACTGACTCATTGTCTGTTGTGTCAATGTCAGTAGTGTCTCTGTCATATTGTCTACTAGATTGATCTTTTTCTTGTGCTTTTTTCAGGATAGATTTGGTCGGTTTATTTGATTTATTTATTTGAGCTGCACGATCACCAGATTGTTTTTGGGATGTTTTGGGCATCGGTTGTGTTTTCTGCCATAGGTAGACCTGATTACGTTCGTAATCAAGTCTATCTCTGTCATATTTGATCATTTAGCTTGCATCAGATTTTTTTCAAATTTAGTAATGTTTGCAGCTAACTTTTCATCAAATTCTGTGAACTCGTTCATGTGTGTAAATTCGGATAATCTATCCTGAAGTTTCTGCACTTCTTTTTTAGCCAATATTTTCTCTTTTTGTCTATGTGAGATAATAAGGTCAATGAGTCTGAGAGAACAGTCATCTAGAATCTGTCTCCACTGTCTCTCAAACTCATCGCTTTCAAAACCAAAAGTAGGGTTTTTTTTCATACGTAAACCCCTAGGAATGCGTTTTGTCAACTGGTAGTTCTCAAGCGTGGTGATCTCCCACCATACCCTTCGATCATGTGAAATCAATTTTTCTAATTGCAAAAAATATTTTTTAAGATCTTGTGCATCCTCACACAACCATTCATGGTCTTTATCAAAAACAGAGTTGGCTTTTCTGAGTCTATCAGCAATATCAAAGCAATTAAATGCAAAGTGTGTCTTGGGTGTAGACTCTTTAGCAGCATCTGGTTCTGTTTCTGAGTCCATGGTTGTGTTCAGTAGTATATCAAATTTCAAAGAATTATATTGAAAAGATTCCAAAAGGTATACCAGTCTCTCAATAAATGTGTACTTAACCAGTCCAGCTGTGGTAAAATAGTATCAAGTAAATGGTAAGTCCAGATTTTCAAAATGGTAAGTTACTATGAACTCACATGTGATCTAAGTTAAAAAAATCTTTAATGAAAAAAATCCTAAAAACATGAACAAAGATGTCAGAAAAAAGGAAAAAGTGGTGAGCTGATTCACTACAAGTAATAAAATAAGGTCTTGTAGGGGTGCAGACTCTCTGTGAGCAGATGGAGTAGCAATGGCTATAACTGATAAGTTGGAGGCTACTGACAGCTCAAAACAGAGGGTGCATAAAGTATAATTAAGTCAATAATTATTGGGACTATTGATTTTAGCATTATCCTTGCGGAAAATGTCAGTATGAATCCGTTGGTCCAACCCTACATAAAGTTTCAAATCTAGGTAGTTAACGTGAGTGGAGTGATAGTGTGAAGTGAAATGTAAATTAAATGTGTTGGTGTTAATAAAATTGATAAACAAATGTAATTCTTCAACCGAACCGCTCCAGATAATCAGTAAGTCATCAATGAAGCGGCGGTAGAAGTGTATGTGGTGTCTGAAAGGGTTGCTATCTCCAAACACGTGGGTGGCCTCCCACCATCCCATGAACAGGTTAGCATAGGAAGGAGCGAAGCATGTGCCCATGGCGGTCCCACGTGTTTGGAGGGGTGTTATGTAGTAGTTTTTTGTTTGTCCTTATTTTCTTTTTTATGTAGTCTTTATTAAACGTTTTTAGTTCCTCATTCTGGTGAGCTGTCGGTGCTTTTTTGGGGCTTTTTCGCAACTCAACCTTCCAATCATCACCATGTTTCCTGCCATTGCCTGATTGGAGTGACGCGCTGAGGATCGGAGGGAGCGCGGGTGTTGGCGGCTGTCTATTCTCCTCCGTGTTATCACGTGTCTACTGGGAGAGGAAGACTTTTCCGGACGGACCGGATACACCATTACGTGTTTCCGGCACTCGGGATCTCCGCGCCACTGATGGGAGACTGCACAGAGGACATCTAGGACGGCTACGTTCCCCCTGCGGAGAAGACTGCGCTGGAGGAGGGCTACAGAAGGGATCCATAGAGGCGCTGACCCAGGCCTTCTATACTTCCAGGATCTCAGGTAGCGTTTTCCATTGGAACTCCTCCTATACACACGCAGCTTACAGCGTCTCCCCCATCTACTTCCATCCTCTCCACACCCACGCTTTGGAATTCCCTCGCGGCTTACCTCAGCAGTCCCATTTATTATTGACTTAATTATACTTTTTTGCACCCTCTGTTTTGAGCTGTCAGTAGCCTCCAACTTATCACTTACTTAGATGACATTGCTGTCTTTAGTAATTCCTGGGAATCCCACATAGGACATGTAGCTGCGGTGCTGGATAGGATCGGGGAGGCTGGGCTTACCTTAAAACCCACTAAGTGTATGGTAGGGATGGCAGAAGTCCTGTACTTAGGGCACAGGGTGGGTGGAGGGCATCTCAAATCAGAGCCAGCCAAGGTAGAAGCCATAGTTCAGTGGCCTGTTCCAAAAACTAAGAAACCGGTCATGGCATTTTTGGGCACCGCAGGGTACTATAGGAAATTTGTTCCACAGTACAGCCCCGTGGCCAAACCCCTGACTGATCTGACTAAGAAGCAACTGCCTGTGCTTATTACCTGGACTCCTGCCTGTGAAACTGCTTTCCAGGCACTTAAAATTGCGCTTGCTGGAGCCCCCATACTGGCTGCCCCAGACTATACCAAGCATTTTCTCATTCAGACTGATGCCTCAGACTTTGGTATTGGAGCTGTACTGAGCCAGGTGGGGGACGACGGCAAGGAGCACCCTGTGGTGTATCTCAGTCGCAAACAGCTCCCCAGGGAGTTGGCATATGCCACCATTGAGAAGGAGTGCTTGGCCATTGTGTGGGCACTCAAAAAGCTCCAGCCCTATGTATATGGGAGGGCTTTCACGGTCATCATGGACCACAACCCTCTGAGTTGGCTTCAGAGGGTGTCAGGGGAAAATGCCAAGTTGCTGAGATGGAGCTTGGCTTTACAAGAATTTGAATTTACCATTCAGCACAAAAAGGGCAGTGAAAACAGCAATGCTGGTGGACTTTCACACCAGGACTATCCCTCTGAGACTGAATTCATTAATGGTGCCAGCAGTGCCCCACTCCCCGTTAGGGTCAAAGGGCTAACTGGGCTGAGGTCCAGAAATGTGATTTAACCCTTGTTATGACATGAAAATGTGTATTCCCCTGTTCCCATGCTTTATTGTAATATCTGGTTTAATCAGTGTCTGCATCACACGCACACTAGGATCCATCCGGGAGTACAAGGGTTAATAGTTCTTTAGTGATTATAGCCCTTTGTGTAATTTTCCCACCTTTTCAGGCACCATTTTGCAGGGTCCCATAGGCCGCCATTGGAGCTCCATGCATTTCAATGGCGAATCTTGCTGTTTTGGTCCTGTTTCCTGTGAAGACCAGCAGATGGCGTCCGAGAGGAGGAGCGGCGGTTTCCCATTGTAAGTCAATGGGCCCATTGACTTCAATGGAGGTTCCTCGACGGAGCTTTCCAGGAACGAGTTGGCTGCCATCCAAACCGCAAAACCGCAAAGCGGATACTTTTTCAATAAGAGAGCTTTGATCACTTAGCAGTCAAGTTCAACGACAAGTGGCGTGGGAATAAACAGTTCTAGAGCACCTAGAAATAAAATTCTTTTTGCCCCTAGTTCCTAGGCCTCCCCCCACTCGATCACAACCGGGTCCCCGAATCCTGGACCCCCGATAAGGGTCGAACCGAGAAGAGCGGGTTGCGCCATAGGTTCCAATGGCGGCGGCAGAAACAGCTCAAGAAAATGGGTAAGTGTAAAAAGCTGAAATTTAGGAATCCATATCTCCGGTTCTGGAGGGTCCAGAGGGCCAGGGTTTGGGGTACCTGTAGTCACTGCTCCGGCATCGCTGCAGAACCATCTTTGACCCTCTTGGACCAACCCAACGGAGTATGGACCCCCTTGAAAGTTCGGGACTTTTCCCATAGATTACAATGGCGGCCAATCTCCATTGACCGGCTATGGCGGAAAAACCCCATTGACTTCAACGGCAGCGTAGCCCCGTTGAAAGTCTATGGCGGCGGATTCCCATAGCCGCGAACGGCGGCGGTTTGCCATTGAATGTCTATGGCGGCGAAGCCCGGTGTTTTCAATGGGGATTTAGTGAAAAACCGTGATTTAATTTACAGCGGAGTTTATTGTATTAAAATAGGAAACGGTTTAAGGTGTATTTGTGTAACTCCGGTTCCGAGGGTCGTAGCGAGTCACAAATTGGACCCTAGGGTGTCCCAGTTCGGGCATTGAGAACTGGGAAGTTTGGACCCACTGAACCCAACGGAACCGGATATTTTAATATGTTTGTGTTTTATCTTTAATACTGTGTCCCAAGCTAGGGAAAGGAACCAGAGGAAATTCCCTTGGCCATAAGGCAGCAGATGGTCAGGGAAAGCGTCCCAATGTCTAGAATTTAAGTGCTGTTCAAAGGAGTTTATCACCTACACTGTTTACAGGAGGGCGGAGATGACTCAAACCAGAGCAGTCTATAAGTGTCCCATTTAACACCTCACAACAAAGGGTATCCTGCCAGAAATTCCATTTAGTAGACTGGCTGGCATTCCTGATGCAAATGTGGGGCTGCAGAAATGAGACCCCAGAGTCCAACTGAGCATGTGCCAACTAGCAGGGGGGCATGTATCAAAATGTGTTCCCACGTTAGAGAGTGGCTACAGGTAATTACTGACCAATCACCTGTACTTAATGTTAAGGATAGGGTTACAAAAGGTATATAATCTGTGGTCAACCCTTTATCCTGGGTTCTTCTATACCATCTTGATTGCTGAGAGAAATGCTATACAACATACTTCTCATTCCCCAAAGTAAGTGTACTTCTTGCCTGTTACTGTACTATATCGTGTGTTCACCTATCCAAAGGAATAAATATACTTTATTATATCTAAGCCTCGTTCAGTTCAAACCCAGTTATTTGGTGTAAATTACAACCTGCCATAAGCTATCGTCACAACGGGTTATTATCACTAGATAAACACTAGACCCTCTTGTCTCAGGGTAGGGTGTTGGTAAAAGTTGTACTGATCAGTAAATGCTGTGAGTAATCTACTCAGTGTCAGTAACCAAACAGCATATTGACAACATGTGGTAGAGTGCATACAAAGTAGTGTGTACAGGTAGATATTCAATTTTCATATATCACATATAACCAGTGAGAGTATTAGGTCGCACGGTCAATATATCATGAGTACACAGTATGCATACAGTTACCACAGTGTAGAGATAAGCAGCGACGTCTGCATCCAAAATCAGGACATAATCAAAGCATAAATAACCTCTACTCAGCAGTACCAGATCGACCAACCCAACTACAACACTCAGGAACAATCTCACCCGTGACTCCTCCTCCACGACGTCAACGTGGTGACGTCATGCCGATGTACGTTTCGCGCATAAGGGGCTGGCGCTTTCTCAAGGTGGGAGGTAATGGAATGAGCTGCGCTGCCCTCTTATATACCCACATGCCGCGCGGTCACTTAAAGGTCCCAATGCCATACAAATTAGTAATGACAAGTAGCCAAATGTTGTATATAATTCAATAAAAGAAATGGGAGAAATAAAATTGTGTATTGTGTCACTAGTGTGTCATAGGTGCAGATTGCATACATCCCGATATATATCTTCAGTGATACTGATCTCTAATCTGTCCAAGAATCACATCAGACAGGTAGGTATCACAATAAACAACTGGCCAGAAAAGCACCAACAATTGCCGATAGGCGCAGTAATGGGGATTCAGTGCATGTACCAATTATACACAAACCAGAGGTCTATGCCATATCATAGAGTCAAGACAGACAGATGGACAGGAAAGCACTAACAATTGCCAATAGGCACAGTAGTGGGGATTCAGTACATGTATTAACTCTACATAGACCACATGTCTCTACCATATCCTTGAGTCAAGGCAGACAAATATATACTAGTGCCTATAGATGAACAGTGGACCATACTTGAGAGCTCACATATATCACCATAGGTCACCTTTATATATATAACCAACATGCTCTAAGTACAATAGATGTTATAGTCAGTATTTGTAGGTATAGGATTGTACTAACCTAGGCTGTCTGCCCGTACGGTCAAAACGGACATCTATTGTTAAGTTATATACCGGCCCCCTTAAAATGAACCATTTATTTTAATATAGCTTATGTGCCCACAAAATGGTCCACTGCACACCAATGACACCCTATATAAATGAAGTGTATATATAACCCTCATTTAGCCCCATTGGGTTCAATGTATGTAGTGTATAGATCCACTTACATTCTGTCTGTAACAAGACCCTATTC
Source organism: Ascaphus truei (assembly GCF_040206685.1). Lineage (NCBI taxonomy): Eukaryota > Metazoa > Chordata > Amphibia > Anura > Ascaphidae > Ascaphus > Ascaphus truei. The sequence goes on along the minus strand of NC_134486.1, from coordinate 227,139,630 downwards.
CAGTCTCCCTTGCGTTGGCCCCAAGGAATGTGTTCAATCCCAATAAAGACCAATTGGTCACTGTTCCCTTGGTGTTCATTGATAACATGGCGTGCTACTGGTGAATCTTTGGAATTCCTTATGGATCCTAGATGTTCAAGGATCCTGGTCTTAAACTGTCTGAAGGTCTTACCCACATAAAGTTTTCCACATGAACAGATGATTAAGTAGATAACTCCCTCAGTGGTACAGTTTATATAGTCTTTGATCTTAAAGGTAAGTGTTTTGGTTGAATCCATGAATTCTGTTGTTTTAGGTACATGTTTACATGCTTTGCACCGCCCACATGCATACGAGCCCTTGGGTTTTTGATCCAACCACGTACCGCGTGATTTTGCCTGAAAATGACTTCTTACTAGAATATCCTTCAGGTTTCTACTCCTTCTACTAGTAAGTTTTGGTGTAGTTGATAGTGCCTCTTTCAGGTCACCATCCTCTAAGAGGATGTGCCAATGCTTATTAAAAATGCGGTAAATCGACCCCCATTGGTCACTAAATGTGCCAATGAACCGAATAGGTTTATAATCACTGGGTGGATTGTCAGGAATAGTGTTGGCCAAGAGTTGTTGTCTCATTGTCCCCAATGCCCTATTGTACGCTCTCTTTAGATTGCCTTTGGAGTGGCCACGTTCTAAAAATCTCTCTGTCATAATAAGGGCTTGTTCTTTGAACTCCAATATATTAGAACAATTCCGTCTTAGGCATAGATACTGGCCCGTTGGAATCGCCTTTATTACATGCTTAGGATGTTATGTAGGTTAGTGCAACGCACAGCAAAAAAAAAAAAAAAAAAAGTGATGGCAGGTCTGGCAAAAATGTTTCTTTATTATGTGGACATAAAAACAGAAGGCTGCAACCTTCTACGCGTTTCGTGCAGACAAATTGCAATTTGTCTGCACGAAACGCGTAGAAGGTTGCAGCCTTCTGTTTTTATGTCCACATAATAAAGAAACATTTTTGCCAGACCTGCCATCACTTTTTTTTTTTTTTGCTGTGCGTTGCACCAACCTACATTGCATTGGACTTCTCCCTATTGGCAACAGCAGGCAGACTGAGAGGGACCACTGGTGACACATTCGTGAGTACTTACCTGGGGCCAGCCCAATGAGGTTAGGGGGGGTGTTTTTGTGCATTTACCCCTGCCTTCAGGGCAACTGGAGCTCCTTATTAGGTTGAATTATCTTATGTCCCAGAAGTGTTCCTTTCACAACATAATCTAATGGGATTCCATGCTTGAGCACCAAATCACCTCTATTGTATGCTTAGGATGTTGACTTTCTGCTCGTAAAAGACTATTGGTCGCTGTACTATTTCTGAAAATAGTAGTTTCCAGTTTCCCCATAGTGTCCTTGTAGACTGTTATGTCTAAAAAGTCAATACTCGATAGACTCGAGACAGTAGTGAGTTTCAAGTTGTGCTGATTGCTGTTTAGTACATTAACAAATTCATTCAGTAGTTCCAAAGTACCTGTCCATAACATTAAAATATCGTCAATGAACCTTACCCACAATTCAATGAACACAGTGTATGACTCCAGGGCATCGCTGAAGACCACCGTTTCCTCCCACCAGCCCAGATAGAGATTGGCGTAGGTGGAGGCACAGGTCGTCGCCATCGCGGTGCCCTGGATCTGGTGATAATATTTGTTGTTAAATACAAAGTAGTTCTTAGTGAGGGTAAGGTCCAGTAACTGGAGAATGAACTCGTTATGTTTCAACAAGTCTTGCCCTCTCGACCTCAAGAAATGTGCAATGGCTCTCATGCCAACCGAGTGTGGGATGCTCGTATAGAGCCCCTCAACATCGAGGCCTATCAGGAATGTGCTTGGACTCGTAACCACATCCTCAAGTTTTAACAATGCATCTTTGGTGTCTCGAAGGTAGGAGGGTAAGGAGCTCACAAACGGGCGTAATAGCTTGTCAACATAGACACTGGCATTGGACGTAAGATTGCCAATGCCAGACACTATTCGTCTCCCGGGTGGTGGACTTCTCCCTTTATGGATCTTGGGTAAATGGTAAAATGTTGCTACCTTAGGATGTTTAATATACAGAAACTCAAACTCTTTGTTAGAAATAACTTTATTTGCCTTCCCTGTCTCAAGGATGACCAATAGTTCCTTCTGGAAGATTAAAGTGGGGTCGCTGTCAAGTACTCTGTAACATGATTTATCTGACAATAGTCTTAAACATTCCTTCATGTACGCCGATTTGTCTAGAACCACCACATTCCTGCCCTTATCTGACGGTTTGATAACCAGAGTATCATCATTACTAAGTTCCATAAGGGCTGTGTGTTCCTTGATGTTCAGATTATATTTACTAGTCCTGTTGTTAAGTTTCTCTAAATCACGTGTGACTAGTTCAGTGAACACTTGCACTTGTGCGCTAGTTTCATGTGGTGGTGTAAATGTGGATTTGGCCTTAAAATGAGTGAATGGTCTGTCACTCTCTTCTAACAAATCTTCAAGGGCTGCTAAATTCTCTATTTCTGTAGGGTTTAAATCCTCAAGTGGTGTATTTGCAATACTTCTCTGCTGTCTCCTAGTAAAAAAAACTTATGGAGAAGCAGCTTTCTTGAGAAGAGATTGACATCCTTCACAGTTTGAAATAAATTAATCTTGCTTGTTAGGCAAAAGGACAATCCCTTGGCCAGAACTTGCAGATGATACTTATCTAGCACCCTAGCTGACAAATGTATGACCTGTCTTGGTATTGTTTTCTTTTTTTCTTCGTTTTGTCGGGTTTCTGATGACCTGGATCTTTGGACCACCCTCAGAAATTGCAATTGCAGCCGACTGCACCATGTGGGAAGATTTTTTTATATTAATATTTTATTCACATTTCACTGAGCACTTCATATTCACTAAAGCATATAAAATTCTATAAAAATGATTAGCTTGGTGTGCACCAAGGTAATGTGCTTCTTGTAGAGAATTGGCTGTCTTCTTACAGTTAAAATTCTCTCATTTGTAAATATTCCTTTACTAGCACATAGGTTGCACCCATTGTCATTTCAGAGATAAAAAGAAAAATGGTAATGGTAATGGTAATTGAGAGCGGTGTATAACTCGTTTGTTTAAAATTGTACAGTAGTAGCATATTTTTGTATGTGTGATGCATGCTTTATTTCTCTAACTTGACAAAGGTCATTGCCATTATGATGTATTGTATTGGTAGTTAGGAACTACAACCGTATGCTGTATGCTGACTCCAATCAATTGAGAGAGAATTGATAATCTAATTAACTATTTGGTGTGTCTGAGTTGATTAGGCAAACCCCTCCCTTAAGTGTTAGTCAAATGCATGTGATTAGGGTACTTAAGTCAGTGTAACTTGGCTGTGAGCCATATGGCTGTGTAACATCAAAAGAGTCACATCTTAAGTGTCATATCTAAAGTGTCTACAAGAGTTAATTTTGGAGGTGAAGATTGGAGGAAGATCTGGACTCTGCATTACAACTTTGCCAATGTGAGACATTCTCTTTTAACATCTGTGATTATTTGTTCATTTTTATCCTCCATTACCTGTGAAGTCTCTCCTCCTGCATCTTACTATGCCCTCCCTACTGCTTTTTCTGTTTACTGTTTCCTCACTCCTTTGTGAATGTCTCTGTTCTCTCCAACTTCCCCACTCCCCACTGCACTATTATTTATACACCCCTTTCCCAACAACTTCTACAGCCCTCAATAAAAAACACCCACACAAATCCTCTATTCACATCCCCTATCTAGTCCTTCCCACTGCTGGGGATCTCCCCATAACCTGAAGTCAGACATACACACCTGATCTCACTCATGCGTCCCTGTCATCTCTTTCCCTTGTAAATGGTGTTAACCTTTTCATTTAATACTGACCAGCCTTAAATCTCACCCCACAAATCAAGTATCCCAATAGCCTGCACCCATGGCTATTGTCCCACACTCAGTCACTCCTACCACACATTGTGACCAAGCACTGCCATCTACAGCACTTACTCCCTCACCTACTGTCTCTGCAAGTTTCCCATTAAACCTCTTAGATTGTAAGCTCTTCGGGGCAGGGATTTCCTTTACTATTGTCTGATTTTGCTGCACTTTTTGTATAATTATAATTCCCTGTACTGTATTCTTTGTGAAGCGCTGAGTACACTTTTGGCGCTATATAAATAAAGAAATACAATACAATACAACTGCATTCACACAAAGCAAGAAAACAAAGTCTCTCCCTCAGCACCTCCCCCCCCCCCCATTCTAATTTTAAATGTATCCTCTGCTATTTTACTAATTTAAATGTGAGGCACTTGAATCCTAAATAAACCAATATAAGGGACACACTGCCTTTGGACCAGTATTGACAATCTAAATCCATGTCTTCATAATGTTTTCACTCTAGTCCATTTTTTTCCCTTCAACATCTGTTCTTTAGAGCAGGGGTGCTTAACTCCAGTCCTCAAGCCACCTCCTCCTCCCCTCCATCCCCAGCAGGTCATGTTTTCAGGATATCCCAGCTTCAGCACAGGTGGCTCAATCAGTTCCTCTGACAGAGCCACCTGTGCTGAAGCTGGGATATATCTGAAAAACAGAATTGTGGGGGGGAGGGGGTGCTTGAGGACTGAAGTTGAGCACCCGTGCTTTAGATCATTGTGGTTATTATAAGTTGTACCCTTCAGTGGTGAAAACTGAGACTTCTGAACCAGGAATGGACCTCAATTCCATGATTACATAGAAGTATTATGGCAGACCAGAGTTTCTGAACATCTGGGTTATCAGATGGAAAGCTAATGATGAAATGCAATTATATGTTACCATGACAGCCACATTAGCCATATTATTTGTCTAGCATAACAATATAATACAATATTATGTGATAATGATAGCTATGTGCCAAGTTCTTAAAAAAAATAAAGATGTCAAATTATTATTTGAGGCTTAATGTATTCATGTTCATGCAGTAAAGATAATGCATGCAATTAAATGTTATTTCTCACCCACTCTAGCAAGAACATATGACAAAACAGCAGTGACCTGCCAGACTGACTAACGCCCAGATTCATGGGCTTCATTAGAGCTTTTAAAGTGACGTTACCCTCAACATTATGTAATGGTAATGTCGTAATCACAAAAGAAACTTCAAGAGAGACAGCGGTTAATGTCATGTTAAAATCATAGTTATAAATAACGGGCATTAGTGAATATGAGATGCAAAGTATATGCAAACGGGACGTTATCATAAGCATACAATATTTATTAAGCTCCGTTCAAATTAATGCAGGGAAACAACATCGCGTTATTTAAGCCATACTGATGCAGCGGCCGTTATTCGAACACATCACGGCGCCGATTTTGAGTTCTCTGCTGTTCCCCACGCAGCATGAACGCGGCCAATCGCCCCAGGCTCCCGCGCTTATCGCGGATGTTTTGTTTGAATTTCATGGATTCTGTTTCTTCGTTTGCAATAAAATGGACAACAACCAGAACACTAAAATTCGTTTTTCTGCACTCGCCGCGCTCGCATCTTAGTGCGGGTAGGCTGGAATTCGTCCCGCGGTTTCAAATCGGGATTCTGATGTACATGACACGTGAAGTGTTCGAATAACGGCCGCTGCATCAGTACCTGAACCTATTACTCCCATCCTGACACTGAAATAGGGCAAAAGTAATACACAAATGCCCTATTTTAGTCTCTGGATGGTAGTAACACCCCATTAAGGTATACATTAAATAACAAAGTGTTATTTCCCTGTGCAATTTCCCTCTCTTCTCCTTAAAATGCTTTATTTCACTCTTCTCGTAGAAAGTTTAGTTTTTTCCCCCATCACCCACCCACAGAATATCTATTATGTCCTTTTAGTATCCTTCTGGGGCCCTCAGACTGGTTTTCCCACTCCTGTTAAATAAACTCTCATATGTTACTCACTCCCACCAGTCGACCTCAAAACTGTTTAAAGTATCAAGAATTGTCGACTCACCAGGTTGCTGTCTCACACCCCCCCCTCCCTTCCCTAACACTTTTTTTTATGTACTCCCCCCGCCCCCACCAACACTTACTTTTGAATGTTTTACTTTCTGTATACTTCTGCTTGAAAACGCAATAAAAATATTGTTTTAAAAAAAAATGCTTTATTTCATTATCAGGATGGGAGTAAAATCATCTCAATCAATATCAAGTTTTTTCAAGATAACATAGCGTTATCATGAAATAACATGATGTTAAGCTTATTCTAATGAACTCTAGTGCAGCTATTTTGTATATACAGGTATTTGCCTATTGTATATGACAGTACTTCCCCAACTCCAGTCCTCAAGAATCCAAAAGTCAGGTTCTAAAGATATCCCTGCTTCAGCACAGGGGGTTCAGTCAAAATGACTGATCCACTGATTGAGCCACATGCATGTGCTCAAGTAGGGAAATCCTTAAAATCGGATCTGTTCTTCAGTTCTTGGGGACTGGAGGGGGGAACCAGGGGTATACGGCATTAAAAAAAAGGAAAATAATGTCCATTGTTTTCGTTTTTCATTTTAACTGGATTGTAGCCAGGTGATTTAGAAAAGCCTACAAATATTAGATGCTATTGTTATGTTTAAAGGTTAACCCCACAGACATATTTTCCCAAGAGGTCACACTAAAGAACCTTGTTGCCTGTGTCTGTTCAATCTTATTTCAGCTTGTGCTCTGAAAAGACAATGGGGTTTACCTTGGATGATTGTCAGCTATGTGTCTAAACTCTTTGTGCCAGTTGGGCCTCCCATAGAGCGTTTTCTGTCTTAAACCAGTAATCACATCCAAATCACCATCATAATGCAATGCTATATGTGCAGCCTGTAAAAAAATTATGAAAACGAAGATTAATACTATATGCATTTCTTGACACGAGAAGTCAATTAACCTAATCCACAGATTGAAAGCTTTACAAATGGAACCAGTACCATTGGCTGTGTGTAGAAACAACACCTATGTGTTTTCACACAGTTACACAAGAGTAGCTCATAAAAGTGAGATGCAAATTTTTTTTGTACAGTAGTGTAGTTACTTTGATCTAAATCAATTTATTTTGTTTTCTTTTTTTCCCCAAGCATCATGTTGGCATTAGACTATAAATATTGCTAATCATATACGGTATATGCTATGGGGGGTAATTATCAAAAATAGGGCATATAGGGTGCAACAAACAGCCCCATGTTTATCAAAGAAAATGAACCAATAAAGAGCAACAGGATATTTTTTATTTTATACATATGGTGCAAATTGTTACAGTAGCACCCGTTTTACAGCCACCAGACTTTGTCAATCAGAGCTCTTTAAATATAATTACATTTAGTTTGGTTGGAAATGTGTTCCTAACTTGTTACTTGAATTATTTGAGTTGTAAGTTAGCTAATGCAAGTATGTGATGTTGGTGAAAATGAAGACATCTAATGGACCACATAAACCAGTTGGGGACATAAGAAATTGCCTAGTTTAATTATTACCTTGAGTAACTTCTAGGTATCCATGTTCAAATTCATTTTTACGATTAATTGAAATCATTTTAAAAGTTGACACGGCATAATGTGCCATAAGTTTGATCATTATACTTTGTGTGCAAAATTACTAGCCATTTCACCATGTGGCTAGAAATATCACCAGTTATAGGTCATCCTCCACATTACTTCACAAAGGCTGTATCACAAGTGACAATAGTACGTACCTTATAGCTACAATGTGGTGCAGTTTGTCAGTCTAGGTCCCTATTTACTCACTCCTCTACATCATAGATGTATCCACTTGTTTTGTACAGTTTAGCAGAAAAGTCATGGACAAAGTAATTTCTTGAATGAATACTTTTATAGTAGAAATGTGTCAGAAATATTTCAAATGAAAAAAATATGTATCATATTCTGTTTTAGTGTTAAATAAATGTTAATAGTCTTTTTTTTGTTGTAATATGTTTTCTTCTAATAGCAAAATAGTTTTATTTCAGTGTGTACTCTACCTGATTGTCATCCCAGCCAGTCAGGAAAAGGTGGTAACTCAGAAAATGACTTTTGCCTCTCTCCGCCATCTGTACTTCTAAGGAGCTGAGCAGATCAGCAAACCATTCAAAGGAACGAGTATCCCGACAGATCCAGTAGAAATATACCTAATATATATATAGATTTTCTTCTGTCAGTTCTTTCTTATTGCTTTGATTAGATCAAATTTGTCTCCCTGCACTTTTCTAATGGAGGATAAAGACGTACTGTACACCTGCATTCATGAGCTCTACTCTGCTGGTTTCTGGGGAGGAACAATTGCATCTCCATAACTACTACTGTACATAGTGTGATGGAGTTAATAAAATGAAACCTGACTAAGTGGATTTTCCACTGGATAAGAAGTCTTAAAATAGGTCTTACCACGTATCTGCAAAAATAAAATGTCATAGTATGCACATGTATAATATTAATTGTCTAGTATAAATGACTGAAACATGATGGCAAAAACATGTACACGAATAATGGCTTGGCAAGGAACAGCCACTATGGGGTCTAAAAAACACTGTCAAATATTAGGGTCCCTGTTTACTAAGTGGTGCTAATTCATAAGACACCTTCCAGTGCTTGAAGGCTCCTTATGGCCTATTCACTTATAGAATAACACCTCTTAGTAAATATGGCCCTATGTTTGGGACCGTAAGCAGAAATAAGAAAATAAATGTATCTGTGAATAATTACCTTCTTGTTTTATTATAAATTAGGCAATATATTGTTGTTCAAAAGCATATTTGAGTATTTCGAAACGGAGAACTGAGAAGTATTTAAAACATAATCTAAAACATGGAGCAACTATTAATTATTACACATCTTAGAAATGTTGTAAAGGCACTTAAAACAAGTGGCACATTCACAATATCTCCTATATTCTTGTTATTCCCTTCCAAACCAGCTGTTTTTAAATCTTTCATGTGAACTATTTACTCTTACCTTTTCCAACTTCATCTGCATATTTGGATCACAATACTTGTACCAAATAGATTTTAGCACTGCTGCAAATGGTGTAACTCCTATTCCAGCTGCAATGCAAACACTAACTTGATAGTGAAATACGTTAGTAGTTGATGATCCATATGGTCCATCTACAGCAAGCCTAGATTAATAATAGATATTAAAAATTATAAATCAGCATAAAGATAACAGAGCAGGGTTTACAGTGAGTGACAATAATTTACATGCCCCAAGACTAGTGTATTGTAATGCTTGTAAAAAGCCAGGTGAAGCACGAGCACACTTACCATGCACGCAGCGCAGGTGGGGGGGGGGGGGGAGGGGGCGAGGTGTTCTTGTGCGGGAGCCGCAAGGGGAATAAGAAGGAATGGAGCACTTCATCTGTATATGATGAGATGGGCAGGCATAATATTGTTTGAAGTACTGTAAAGAGTTGAGCGAAGCAACTCACTCTCACTTCTGTGATGCTCTCCCATCTCATATATCAATACGTGAAAGTAATCTCAAAGGCGCTTTACACAAAAAGTGTTGACTATTCTTAAAGTGACAAAGTGAATACAATACAATATTGTGAGAAATAAATGTGCATGTAAAATATAAGTGTTATATATAAATCTGTCACTCCCTGCTCAGAAACCCTCTGGTAGGGCCTGTCTTCACAGGTCCCAGAAGTAGAACTGTTTGTGCGCAGTCCAGGGGGAGCATATTGGAGAAAAACAACACAAACAAATCTAAGTGCAGATGATAGTGCTAAAAATGGTGTAGCAGCTTGAATCTTGGCTCTTATAGGCAGCTTACTCACAAGATGTCAATAGTATTAAAGCGACTCCAAAGCTGTGGCAATATTGTGTCTTTATACCAGGTCAGGATGTACATCTGATGAAAGTGTCCTCAGACAGGGGTATCAGGCGAGATGAACCTCAGCAGTATAAAAGAAAAATACCCATAGCACAGATCAATACAATAAAAAAATGTAATGTTAAGAAAATAGAAATTTGCACTTACAATAATGCTAAATTAAAAAGGCACGTAACACTGTCATGTGTGTTGGCATGCGCCACTGGATACTGCCGCTCACCGCTTTAACCTCTGCTCGAACGCCCCGTCACTCTCGAGAACCCTCCACGATCCGGATTTATTGGCTTCATTAGAGCTTTTAAAGTGGGGTTACCCTCAACATTATGTAATGGTACTGTAAAACATGACAGTGTTACGTGCCTTCTTCATTTTGCATTATTGTAAGTGCAAATTTCTATTTTCTTAACATAAGCATTTTTTATTGTATTGATCTGTGCTATGGGTATTTTTCTTTTATACTGCTGAGGTTCATCTCACCTGATACCCCTGTCTGAGGACACTTTCATCAGATGTACATCCTGACCTGGTATAAAGACACAATATTGCCACAGTTTTGTAGTCGCTTTAATACTATTGACATCTTGTGAGTAGGCTGCACATAAGAGCCAAGATTCAAGCTGCTACACCAGGCCTGCACAATTCGTAAAGCGAGAAGGGCCGAACTGCTCCAAGGAAAAAAAATTTGGGCCGCACGGGTAAAATCATCACCATCATCATCTCTCCTCCAGCAACTCTCATCATCATCCTCATATATCTCCCCCAGAACCCCTCACTATCAACCTTTGCAATACTCCCCATCTATCTCTCATACCCCCATCTCTCCCCCTCACCCACACACATAATACTCCCTCTCCACATCAAACACACAATACCCCCCTGCACACCACAAACATCCCACACCCCTGCACCTCACATCCTTCTCCCCCCCTGCACCTCACATCACTCTCCCCCCTGCACCTCACATCACTCTCCCCCCTGCACCTCACATCACTCTCCCCCCCTGCACCTCACATCACTCTCCCCCCGTGCACCTCACATCACTCTCCCCCCCTGCACCTCACATCACTCTCCCCCCCTGCACCTCACATAACTCTCCCCCCCTGCACCTCACATAACTCTCCCCCCTGTACCTCCAATCACCCCCCTGCACCTCTCACCACCCTCCCCTGCACCTCCCACCCCTGCACCTTCCACCACCCTCCCCTGCACCTCCAATGAACCCCCTGCACCTCCAATGACCCCCCTGCACCTCCAATGACCCCCCCTGAACCTCCAACAACCCCCTCTGAACCTCCAATCACCCCCCTGCACCTCCAATCACCCCCCCCTGCACCTCCAATCACCCCCCCTGCACCTCCAATCACCTCCAATCACCCCCCCTACACCTCCAACCACCCCCCCTACACCTCCAACCACCCCCCCTGCACCTCCAATCACCCCCTTGCACCTCCAATCACCCCTTTGCACCTCCAATCACCCCCCTGCACCTCACCCCCCTGCACCTCACCCCCCTGCACCTCACCCCCCTGCACCTCACCCCCCTGCACCTCACCCCCCTGCACCTCACCACCTCAATGCACCTCACCTCAATGCACATCACCTCACCCCCCCTGCACCTCACCTCAATGCACCTTACATCACCCCCCTGCACATATCCACGTTGGGATCAGGGGGGGGAGCGGCCGCAGAAGAGCTCAGCAGGCTGTGACTTTCCCCTCCGTCCCACGTTGCGAGCGGGGGGGAGGGAGTAGGGAGGGGGAGCAGGCCCTGCGCATTCGCACTGGGACCGCGGGGAATTGCCGCCATTTTTTTTTTTTTTTAAGTTTTTTTTTTTTAAAGTTTTTTTTTTTTTTTAAAGTTTTTAATCTCATCGCGGCCCCAGAGAGATAGGCCAGGCGGGCCGCATGTGGCCCGCGGGCCGTAAGTTGTGCAGGCCTGTGCTACACCATTCACTATCATCTGCACTTAGATTTGTTTGTGGTGTTTTTTCTCCTACATGCTCCCTTTGGACTGCGTGCAAATACTCCCATCTCATATAACAGGGCCGCCGACAAGAGGGAACATAGGCCCTGTAGATTTAAGGGCCCGGCCCCCTGCCAGCACTTCAGTTCTCTGCAGGGGGCCCCTTAAAATGCAGGAAGCACAGAGAGGGGAAATGCCTTCCTCTGTTGAGTTTCTGCAGGGCTGAAGCTGCAGCATGATCTAAGCTGATAAAGGTGAGAGAAAAAATAGACAAGAAATGGAAGAAGATGTAGAAAAGAAGAGAAAAAGAATAAAGAAAATAAAGGAGAAAAGAGAAACACATAAGAGGGAAAAAAAAGACCTGATGAGAGACATTCTGGGAGGTGATAGAAAAAAACATGCTGGGGGGAGAGGAAGACATGCTGGGGAAGAGGAAGGAGTAAGATGTGCTGGGGGAGAGGTGAGAGAAAGATATGCTGGGGGGAGAGGAGTGGGAAAGACATGCTGGGGGAGAGGTGAGAGAAAGATATGCTGGGGGAGAGGAGTGGGAAAGACATGCTGGGGGAGAAGAGACAGAAAGACATGCTGGGGAAGAGGAAGGAGAAAGACGTGCTGGGGGAGAGGTGAGAGAAAGATATGCTGGGGGGAGAGGAGTGGGAAAGACATGCTGGGGGAGAGGTGAGAGAAAGATATGCTGGGGGAGAGGAGTGGGAAAGACATGCTGGGGGAGAGGAGAGAGAAAGACATGCTGGGGGAGAGGTGAGAGAAAGACATGCTGGGGGAGAGGTGAGAGAAAGACATGCTGGGGGAGAGGTGAGAGAAAGACATGCTGGGGGAGAGGTGAGAGAAAGACATGCTGGGGGAGAGGTGAGAGAAAGACATGCTGGGGGAGAGGTGAGAGAAAGACATGCTGGGGGAGAGGTGAGAGAAAGACATGCTGGGGGAGAGGTGAGAGAAAGACATGCTGGGGGGAGAGGAGTGGGAAAGACATGCTCGGGGGAGAGGTGAGAGAAAGACGTGCTGGGGGAGAGGTGAGAGAAAGACGTGCTGGGGGAGAGGTGAGAGAAAGATATGCTGGGGGAGAGGTGAGAGAAAGATATGCTGGGGGAGAGGTGAGAGAAAGATATGCTGGGGGGAGAGGAGTGGGAAAGACATGCTGGGGGAGAGGAGAGAGAAAGACATGCTGGGGAAGAAGAGAGAGAAAGATGTGCTGGGGGGAGAGGAGAGAAAAAGACATCCTGGGGGAGAGGTGAGAGAAAGATATGCTGGGGGAGAGGTGAGAGAAAGATATGCTGGGGGGAGAGGAGTGGGAAAGACATACTGGGGGAGAGGTGAGAGAAAGATATGCTGGGGGGAGAGGAGTGGGAAAGACATGCTGGGGAAGAGGAAGGAGAAAGACGTGCTGGGGGAGAAGAGACAGAAAGACATGCTGGGGGAGAGGAAGGAGAAAGACGTGCTGGGGGAGAGGTGAGAGAAAGACATGCTGGGGGAGAGGTGAGAGAAAGACATGCTGGGGGAGAGGTGAGAGAAAGACATGCTGGGGGGAGAGGTGAGAGAAAGACATGCTGGGGGAGAAGTGAGAGAAAGACATGCTGGGGGAGAGGTGAGAGAAAGACATGCTGGGGGAGAGGTGAGAGAAAGACATGCTGGGGGGAGAGGTGAGAGAAAGACATGCTGGGGGGAGAGGAGTGGGAAAGACATGCTCGGGGGAGAGGTGAGAGAAAGACGTGCTGGGGGAGAGGTGAGAGAAAGACGTGCTGGGGGAGAGGTGAGAGAAAGATATGCTGGGAGGAGAGGAGTGAGAAAGACATGCTGGGGGAGAGGTGAGAGAAAGACATGCTGGGGGAGAGGTGAGAGAAAGACATGCTGGGGGAGAGGTGAGAGAAAGATATGCTGGGGGAGAGGAGAGAGAAAGATGTGCTGGGGGGAGAGGAGTGGGAAAGACATGCTGGGGGAGAAGAGAGAGCAAGATGTGCTGGGGAAGAGGAGAGAAAAAGACATCCTGGGGGAGAGATGAGAGAAAGATATGCTGGGGGAAGAGGAAGGAGAAAGACATGCTGGGGGAGAAGAGACAGAAAGACATGCTGGGGAAGAGGAAGGAGAAAGATGTGCTGGGGGGAGAGGAGTGGGAAAGACATGCTGGGGGAGAGGTGAGAGAAAGACATGCTGGGGGAGAGGAGAGAAAAATACGTGCTTGGGGGAGAGGAGAGAGAAAGACATCAAGGGGGGGTAAAAGAGGTAAAGACATGCAGGGGGAAGAAGAAAGGGAAAGACATGCTGGCGGGAGAGGAGAGAGAAAGGCACGCTGGCGGGAGAGGAGAGAGAAAGACATGCTGGCGTGAGAGGAGAAAGACATCCTGGGGGGAGAGGGGAGAGGGGAGAGAAAAACTTGCTTGCGGAGAGGAAAGAAAAAGACATGCTGGGGGGGGGGGGGGTAAAGAAACATCAAGGTTTAAGAGAATTATGTGAAGAGGAACATAAGAGAGCGTCATGGGGGGAAGATAAAGAGAGACATCTGAAGTAACAAAGATAAGGGGCAAAACAAATTGAGAAATATTTGGGAAAGAAAGAAGAAAAAGGCATTGAAGAAGAAACTAGGGGAAAAGGAGAGAGAAAGACATGCAGGGTGAGGAGGGGGGAAGAGAGACATGACAGGGCAAAGACGACCAAATGTGATTATATCATTACATTTTCAGGGCGCCATTCTTGAAATCGGTCAAGGGTCCAAAAATTTCTGTTGGCGGCCCTGTAAATGTTAACAATATTATGTTATCTATGTGTAAAAAAAAAAAGAATACCCAAATAATAACAATTTTATGTTCAAAATGTTTAATCTCACATACATTATGAATTAATTGAACATTTTAAAGATTTGTTTACTTTTGACCGGCCCAGCATTTCACTGAGAGCTGTCAAAGAAAATCAGAGTATTTGGAAGGAGTACATGATAAACCCGGTGATGTTAAATGAAAATGTATTCTCGGCTAATATGGAGCTATACAATAAATATGTTACATTGCGGGCTGCAAAGACATCATACCTTGGCAACTGCCAGGGCTCCAAAAACAGGTTTGTATCTGCTCCACAAGCTTTGAAGAGTCCTTCTGTCCAATCTCCAACTGAACTCACATGTACACTGAAAAACTGCTCCTCTGGTGCTGAAGTAAGTGTAAATGGATGCCACTCTAATTGTGATACTGCAGGGCACTGAAGGAAAACATACTGGCCTGGCTCCATTTGAAAACCACGTTTCTTCATTTGTAGTTCTATAACTCCAGATGAATGGGTGACCATCTAAACAACAAGATATATTAATGTTCTATAATCATCAAATCATTCACTTTTATTGACGGCACATCAAATAAAAAAAATAAATAAAATAAGCAATGATGGAACCAATATGCAACCCTCTGTGATAATAATTCTACAGTAATAATTCTCCCTTAAGGTATATGTAATCCTGTTTCCCCTACCCAATCTCACAGCGGGTCTCCTAAGGGAATTATCACTCTGGTTACATCGCTCTTGTTGGTGCATAACTGCTGGTAACAGGGGGACCCGAGTCTCCCGCGATGACATGGGGCATAACAGGACAGGCTTCAGGGGCTGTGCCCGAATTCTTATTACTGGTGCAGCGCCTCCATCTAGTGCAGCCCCCAGTAGTATGGGGTGAAGTATCTGCAAAAGAGTTATATTCCCCTCCTCCCAATATAGTCCACTCTCAGGCAGGAGGTATAGATAAAAGCAGATGGTCTTTATTGGTCCTTCTTGATTCAGCACAGTCTATGTCACAGCACATAGCGCTCAGAGGTTGTCACCTTTAGGATGTCCCTGGACACCACTCCTAGTCAGGGCCCTAGGAGCTGTCCTTGCTCTTCTCTTACTCCCTTGTGGAGTAAGAGGAATATCTCTCCCCTCTCCCAGAGGGAGGGCCACAAGCGTACCAGAGCCCTGGCAGCTTGCTGGAATAGACTAT
Organism: Ascaphus truei; assembly: GCF_040206685.1. Taxonomy (NCBI): domain Eukaryota; kingdom Metazoa; phylum Chordata; class Amphibia; order Anura; family Ascaphidae; genus Ascaphus; species Ascaphus truei. Next base: position 227,123,851 of record NC_134486.1, on the reverse strand, counting down.
CCTCTCTCAAAGGTGGAGAGGAACTCCCTCAATCAGGAAGTGGCAGTTCATTTAGTACAGATCCAGTAGACCCACCCCATGTCTCTGATTGACACAAGGCCTAAGTACTACCTTCTCTGACTCACTGAACTACAGTGTGTGGGGAAAACTCATAATTACTCCTGGCGAACCTGCCCTTACCAGGGATTGTTTCACAGGAGGAGGGCAAAATAATAGCCCAAACCTACCAGGGCTATACATATATATATTTTAAGGAGCTTGCTATTTATACGACAGGCTAGTTTACATGCCTTCATCATGTGGTTTTGTTTTTTTCCTATTGTTTAATAGCTTTATGCTTCACAAGTAAATATAGAGAGATAATGTATCAAAACTGAAATTAATTTTGTTGAAATATGAATGTTGGAATTGTTGTTTGATTTATACAATTTTTAATCAATGTTTAATCATTCATACATTTTATTATTTCAAATAGTTTTTTAAACATACTGTATTCAATTCCATTAATTATTAATGGCAATATTTTAAAATGTATATATCTTATTCAGATATATTTATGCCCAGTTTATTCCACTTCTTGGCTTATTTTAAACATCCTTCATCTATTTTCTTATATATTTATCAATCATACATTATAAAATATATAATTTTTAAACATCTATACTGCACCGACACACTTTATTCGAGCAAATACCCAGTATGTACCTGGCAGATACCTGGAATGCGCCGCTCCTCACCTCTGACAACCTCAATACACCCGGGTATACCCGAATTCGTGGGACTAGCCGAGCTCGAATAAAGTGTGTCGCCAGTGTACATATATTTATCAATATATTTATTCGTTATATGTAGTTCTCCTTCATTATGGTCCTTTACATAGTGCATTTAAGAGTAGGACCTATTGATATTTTATGTATGATGCTATTATATGCAGCATCACTTTTGAACAACAATTATGATTGGGAAAAAAACATACTGTTGCCATCGGTGGACAGGGATTGTACATCCCTATTTAAAGCTCATCCAGCAGCCATAGAGACACAGCGACCCTGACGAAGAGGATAGTATCCTTGAAACGCATAGGGCTGTCTCTCCTATGGCTTGTATGCTGTGAATCTGGTTGGATAATTCGTAGCTGGCACATGTCTTCCAGGGTGTGAATACTATCAGCCTAAGCCCAACCCCCGGATGACACAAGGATCACTTAGCGTGCTTCCCTCACTGGACACGTGATGTGGAAGCAGGAAGGCTTCATTTGCCGAGGGAAGGCAACAGAGACTGGTGTAAGGAGCCCGGCAGGATATCGTGGACGTTGCGGGTGTTCCGGTTTGGATTGCACATCCCATCGACTTACACATACAGTATGTGTGCCTTTAAACCATTCACATCTGTACAGTGGCGGCCGCCTTTAGCCTCCTGTGGCTTTCTCCGCGGGTTTTTTTAAAACGCGGCGGCCCGCTGCTTTTTTTTTTTTTAGTTTTCCCGCGCCGCGGGCGCTTTCAATGATAAGCGCCATTAGCGCTATCTGATGAATGCGGCCGCCACGCGGGAAACTCCGCTAGAAACGGAGATATCGCCCGGATAAATGCGGGCAAGTAGGAGGTTAAAGGCGGGCGCAGCAGTAACTGATTTTTAACCGTTTCTCTTCTTGAATTTAAAAAAACATTCTTCACTTTGGGCTTTCCGCTCTCTTCTTTTCTCCTTTTCTCCTTGCATTAAACGGGCAATGGATGGAAGGGAATTAAACATAATTATACCCCTTTACAAAGCAGGAGGGGAAAGCGTCCGGCGGCAAGCTGCACCCACCCGGTCAAGGTAAGTCACTGTCACTCACTGTCACCCACCCAGTCACTGTCACCCACCCAGTCACTGTCTCACACCCACCCAGTCACTGTCTCACACCCACCCAGTCACTGTCTCACACCCACCCAGTCACTGTCTCACACCCACCCAGTCACTGTCTCACACCCACCCAGTCACTGTCACCCACACACCCAGTCACTGTCACCCACCCACCCAGTCACTGTCTCACACACACCCAGTCACTGTCTCACACCCACCCAGTCACTGTCTCCCACCCACCCAGTCACTGTCTCAGCACCCACCCAGTCACTGTCTCCCACCCACCCAGTCACTGTCTCAGCACCCACCCAGTCACTGTCTCACACCCACCCAGTCACTGTCACCCACCCGGTCACTGTCACCTACCCACCCAGTCACTGTCACCTACCCACCCAGTCACTGTCACCTACCCACCCAGTCACTGTCACCTACCCACCCAGTCACTGTCACCCACCCAGTCACTGTCTCCCACCCAGTCACTGTCTCCCACCCAGTCACTGTCTCCCACCCAGTCACTGTCTCCCACCCAGTCACTGTCTCCCACCCAGTCACTGTTAGTCACTGTCTCCCACCCACCCACCGTCATTCACCCAAGGGGGAGAGTGATGTGAGGTGCAAGGGGGGAGAGTGATGTGAGGTGCAAGGGGGTAGAGTAATGTGAGGTGCAAGGGGGGAGAGTGATGTGAGGTGCAAGGGGGTAGAGTAATGTGAGGTGCAAGGGGGAGAGTGATGTGAGGTGCAAGGGGGGAGAGGGATGTGAGGTGCAAGGGGAAGAGGGATGTGAGGTGCAAGGGGGGAGAGGGATGTGAGGTGCAAAGGGGGAGAGTAATGTGAGGTGCAAGGGGGGAGAGTAATGTGAGGTGCAAGGGGGGAGAGTAATGTGAGGTGCAAGGGGGGAGAGTGATGTGAGGTGCAAGGGGGGAGAGGGATTTGAGGTGCAAGGGGGGAGAGGGATGTGAGGTGCAAGGGGGGAGAGGGATGTGAGGTGCAAGGGGGGAGAGGGATGTGAGGTGCAGGGGGGGGTGGGATGTGTGTGGTGTGCAGGGGGTATTGTGTGTTTGATGTGGAGAGGGAGTATTATGTGTGTGGGTGAGGGGAAGAGATTGGGGTATGAGAGATAGATGGGGAGTATCGCAAAGGTTGATAGTGAGGGATTCTGGGGGAGATATGAGGATGATGATGAGGGGTGCTGGGGGAGATATGATGATGATGATGAGAGGTGCTGGAGGAGAGATGATGATGACGATGATGATTTTACCCGTGTGGCCCAATTTTTTTTTCCTTGGAGCAGTTCGGCCCTTCTCTCTTTACGAGTTGTGCAGGCCTGATTTAAAGGATTAACTGCCCTGCTGGGACACCTCTAAAAGCTTGGAGGAACTCATCACTCTATGAATCAGGATGGACCTCCGGATACAAGAAAGGCAAATTTAGCGAGATCGAGGGTGAAGAACATCTACTATTTGGCTTGTCCCCTACTTCAAGCCTCATCAAACTGATCTTCTCCTAAATGAGCAAACCATGCAGTTGAAAACTACATAATTATCCCAGCGGAAGAACACTAGGAGATGATCTGCAGGTCGGTGCCCGCACTGTTGTTTCAAAGTTCACCTTGTAAGGAATCCGCTCTACGGTTTACTGGTTGCCTTACCTTGCAGACCGGTGCAGTTCTGGAACAGCTCTCCTGAGGTTTTCTGCAGCCTGGATTCACTCACCAAAGCAATACACACTCCCTCTGGTATCTACTGCAGCTGTGCAGCCTTTCACTGCAACCTATACTTGCATTCACTCATTAGGAGCAGTACCTTCACACCCCCGCCGGGGATTGGCCCGCTGGCCTTTAAGTACTGTCTTCCCATAATGCTCCCTGCCAAGCATAGTCCTAACTGGATGTCACTACCTGTTCTGCCACAAGCTCTCGCTTGTTCTCCTATGCTGATACCAGGTTCCGCCCTGCGTCCTTCAGCTCCCTTCAAGCCGCTTGTTCTCCTATGCTGATACCAGGTTCCGCCCTGCGTCCTTCAGCTTCCTTCAAGCCGCTTGTTCTCCTATGCTGATACCAGGTTCCGCCCTGCGTCCTTCAGTTCCCTTCAAGCCGCTTGTTCTCCTATGCTGATACGGAGGTTCCGTCCTGCGTCCTTCAGCTTCCTGTTCTCCTGTGCTGAAGCAGAGGTTTCATCCCTGCGTCCTTCAGCCTCCAGGATTCCTGCACTGAAGCGGATGTTTCGTCCCTGCTTCCTTCAGCCTCCTGGATTCCTGCACTGAAGCGGATGTTTCGTCCCTGCTTCCTTCAGTCTCCTGGATTCCTGCTCTGAAGCGGAGGTTACCCTGTGTATCTCCAGCTTCCTGGTTCCTGGGGCCTACTCTTTCCCTAATCTAGAGAGGCCGTGTCCTGGTTCCTGCGCTGAAACAGAGGATTCCCCAGTCCGCTCAGGACTCTTGCGCTGTGCACTGGTTTAACCGTGCAGCTAGGCGGTGTGCTACGCTGGTCTGCTTACCATCTCCTGTGACCAGCACCATGGGCCATGGTCGTCGCACGCGCAGAGGCCAACCCCGCGCTCCTAAGCTGAAGCGGGGCTCTCCTGACTACATGTTGCCGAACTATTGCTTGAACAATGTTTATCCTGATGTCTCCTGTCCTGACCCTGGCTTGTACAACGACGACGCTGTCTTCTCCTATCCTGATCCTGCGATATATGACAACGAACTGCGCAATCCGGATCAGCCTGCGCGGTCTCAGGTCGGTGCTTTTACAACCCCACCTCAGCCTCGCGGTCCGACCCTGGTTTGTGGCGAGCAGAACCCTGACACACCTAGCCTGAAACTGTCCTAACAAAAAGGGACCCCTGCACATAGCGAAATTAGAGGAATATTCTCTGGAGATTTCCACTATTCCTCCACCATCAAAATCTACACAGTTCCGGCGTGGCTAGCAGCCGTTCAGAGCAGCAGCACAGCCAGAGAGCTCTGTGTGATTCCCACTGCAAAGGGCCCATAAAACCCCTAAAAAGCGGCGAAAAAGTGCCCCACTGAGCGCCGGCGACATGGCTCCCCCCAGAAAGTCAGGGAAACCGGAAGCCTCCACGTTTTTCACGAAAAGAAGCGCAACGCCTTCACTAATGGGCAAGGGAAAAGCAGCACAAGCACAAGACCAAGAGGAAACTGACTCAAGCTCAGACGCAGACCAAAACCCAGATATCAGAAACGAGCTAAAAGCCTGGGTTAAAGAAATAAAGCAGACGTTCCACGAAGTGCTGCAAAGCGCAATGCAGAGCCTACACACCAAGATCGTGGAGGTAGAAGAACGGACAACAGGACTGGAGGTGGCCGTGGAAGCGGTCACTGAAAAGCAAGTGGAAACGGATGGGGAAATATCACTGATGAAAGAACAGATTGCTCGACTCCAGGATGCCCAAGAAGAGGCGGAGAATAGATCTCGTAGGAACAACCTCAGAATCTGAAACATCCCAGAGTCAGTCCTCAATGAAGAAATCAAGCCTTACCTCAACAGGCTATTCCAGAGTATCCTCCCTGAAGCTACCAACGCTAAGCTGGAATTGGACAGAGCCCACAGAATATACAGACTGAAAGAATTCGAAAACAGAGGGCCCAGAGATATAATTACAAGGCTCCACTATTACACCACCAAAGAGGAAATATACAACAAAGTCAGAAATCTAGACAAGATCCCTTTCGAAGATGCGGAACTACAGATCTTCTCGGACCTCGAACCAACAACAATTGCCAAAAGACGTGAACTCAAAGAAATCACAGGCTACCTGAGAAGCAAGGATGTCAGATTCAGATGGGGCTTCCCCTTCTGTCTCCAAGCTTCACACAAGGGAAAACAAGCCACCCTAAGATCCCCAGAGGAAGGACCGGAATTCATCTCTGCGCTGGGCTTGGAGTTCCCGGAGGAACTGAAGAGCGACACAGCGAGGCACATCTACAGACGAGACAAGAAAGGTGGCCCAGAGTGCCAAAGAACTCAAGATAACCGACCATGCCCCAAACATTGAGGCTTGACACCCGAACTAGACAAAGCTCCGAGAGCACAGGAGAGACTAGCCCACCTCACTTGGTGCCCCCAGCCTTGACCTTTTATGCCGATCCGAATAGAAGGTTATGAACAATTGGGGGAAGAAGGAAGTGAAAGAGAGCTGAATAACGATACAATTGATAGTAGAAGGAATAAGCCATTATTATTCCTCTAAAGACTTTGCTCAGCTTAGCTAACAATGCATCTGTGCTCCACTATACATTATGGTTGTTCCAAAAGTTTGACTGTTGTGTTTTATTTCCCTATATATGTGTTCTAGTTCCAATCAGCTTTACTAGAAAAGAAGGTTACCCAGCAAATCGGGCCACCGATGCGGGTCCAAGCAGGGACGCTGACTGCATACGTTCACAACCTTCCAGACCGCAAGTACTGCATTGCACCCCACACACACCCTTCACTTTTTCTTGACTCTGCATGTCCCAAACACCCCAAAAGCAGAGTCAAAGGCCCAAAGCAATAGAGGGCCCTACCCCACACCATGTTAAAAATCCCCAAGGTTACTTTTGTTCCAACCCACACCCCCCCTCCCCACTCCATCCCAATCGATACACACTTGTATACACCCAAAAAGACACAATTAAAAAACAAGCTAAGATAAGACCTAGCAGAGGGAGTGTACCTGTTCCGGTGAGGAGAGGCAATTCAGCGGGCACCACGAGGCAGAAGAAAAAAGTTGCTGAAGCTGGACTGTGCTGTATAACAAATCCTTTAATGAAGCATGATTAAAAAGAGGGGGGATGCATACCCCTGCGCCTCTAACGCGTTTCACCCGCAAATTGGGCTTTTTCAAAGAGTACATTACCCGTGTGCAGGCCATTGATATAACGGGAGTTAACCGGATGTGACGTCATCCAGCCAATGGGCTGTGAGTACGTCGCGAGCGGCATGATGGGATGCCAAGCTCACTGCCTGACGGCGCCAACACGGAGTGAACCGGAAGTGACGTCATCCAGCCAATGAGCTTATGGCCTGCCGCAAGCTGCATGATGGGTTACTGAGTCCAGGCTGGATGACAATCACGCGGCACCCCCGGGCATCAGTGTCATGCGCAGTTGGGACTGGGTGGTTAAAAACAAAGTTGAAAGGAACATTTAAGCAATCTACGTATCAAATATGGTATAACAATGCAATACATAATGTTAATAAAGTACAAAAGATTTGAAAACATACATTCCATAGAATATATGTGTATATTGTTGTAGAAAGCAAAATAATGCAATATTAATTAAAAATAAAAACAAGTAATGGCAAAAGGTAATGGGCATTTCCAATATCTGATTATTAATATTCTGATGGTATTAAAACATACAGTTAGTACATTTGTATTATAATTAGTACAGTTTGTTAGTATCATTGTTCAATCAAATATTAATCAATTATTATGTCATCATGCAGCTTGCGGCAGGCCATAAGCTCATTGGCTGGATGACGTCACTTCCGGTTCACTCCGTGTTGGCGCCGTCAGGCAGTGAGCTTGGCATCCCATCATGCCGCTCGCGACGTACTCACAGCCCATTGGCTGGATGACGTCACATCCGGTTAACTCCCGTTATATCAATGGCCTGCACACGGGTAATGTACTCTTTGAAAAAGCCCAATTTGCGGGTGAAACGCGTTAGAGGCGCAGGGGTATGCATCCCCCCTCTTTTTAATCATGCTTCATTAAAGGATTTGTTATACAGCACAGTCCAGCTTCAGCAACTTTTTTCTTCTGCCTCGTGGTGCCCGCTGAATTGCCTCTCCTCACCGGAACTGGTACACTCCCTCTGCTTGTCACATCAGCCTGGAGCACACAGAGCCGGTGGTTTCACACATACGTGAGTACTATTGCTGCCCCATGAGAGCTGCCCCAGGCATATAGGTTTATTCAGTTCAGAGAGACTGGAGAGGTCAGGGGGGGGGTTTCAAGACTCCCCCCTTACAACTCTGCATATCTCTGCCACCTTGTGCCATCTAGGGGATTCATGCACACAGCCTCAAGCACGCATCTTCACACTAAGTGACCCGGTTCAAAAGCAGTTAGATATACTCATTTTATTATTGTGGGTTAATACAAAGCTCTGCAGCACCGGGTGATTGGGGTCCTCTACCCCATATTTTTATCTTCCTAAGATAAGACCTAGACAACCCGAAAATCCCCACAGGACACCCAATAATAAAAAGATGTCCATAGTGATTATCTACGCAAGATATCTTAAACAAGTATATGGCTAAATTACTAAAGTTAAATGCCCAGAATGTAAAGGGCCTGAATTCTCCCATGAAAAGGAGACTATTGTATAGGGATCTCAAAGCTAGGCAAAGCGACATACATATGATCCAGGAAACACACCTAAATAGAGAGGATACGGTCAGGTTAAGAGACAGGAATTTCCACCAAATCTTCCACTCACCAGTGATAGGAAAAAAAGCAGGAGTAGCCATCCTGATTAGAACCAGCATCCCTTTTGAAGTAGAAAAAATAAAAAGAGATAAGATCGGCAGAATGTTAATTGTATCAGGCAAACTGGGCACAGCCGAACTAACACTAGTATGCCTATACGCCCCTAATACCGACCAGGAAAGCTTCATCAACGAGGCCTTCGACATAAGAAACCAAAACAGGAAGGGCTACATAATAAATGGAGGTTATCTCAACGCAGTTATAGATTGCACTAAAGACAAGACGAGACTCACGAGTAAAGAGCACCACTCGAGATTGAGGAGTTCAATCGCCCTTAAACAAAACATAAGAACAAGTGGGTTGGTCGACTCTTGGAGACTAATGAACCCCATAACCAAAGGATTTACCTTCTACTCAGCCCCACATAGCCAATACACCCGCATTGACTATATCCTTATATCTAGAGAACTGGCTGGCCGGATAACAAAAGCAGATATAGACAATATAACATGGTCAGACCACGCCCCGGTATCATTAACCATAAGAGACATGCACCAGAGGCCGACAGGCACACTCTGGCGTATGAATGACCTCCTACTTAGGATCCCAAAAACCAAAAAAGCCATAGAAACTGCCATACGAGATTACTTCTCACTAAACAACAACGGCCAAGTTAGCGACTGCACACTATGGGCAATGCACAAAGCCACTTTAAGAGGTAAAGTAATTAGTATTGCCTCCTATAGGAAAAGGGACAAAATGAAGAGGATAAACAACCTCAATAATAGCATTAGAAATAACGAAGAGACTTATCAACAAAATCCAACTGATACCGTTAGAGCCACGATTGATAAAGATAGATCAGAGCTTAAGGGTGTACTGATAGAAGATACTGAGAAAGCAACGAGGTGGACAAACCAGATATTTTATGAAAAAGACAATAAAGCAGACAGACAACTGGCGGCCAAACTCCGAAATAAAACAGCAAGCCTTAATATATATATAGCATTAAAACCAACCAAAATAACTTAACTTATAACCCAGCCGAAATCAACAAAGAGTTCGTTCAATACTACCGCGAATTATATAACCTGACAAATCCAGACCGAGATAACAGGGAGCTAGAAACAAAACTAGATGAATACATAAAAGGATCAAAACTAACCAAACTAGATAAATCAGAATCTGCCCATTTAGTAGCCCCAATAACATCCGAGGAGGTATAAGCAGCTATTAAATCCCTCAAGATCTCTAAAGCCCCGGGCCCAGACGAGTCCACTAACTTCTACTACAAGAAATTTGAAAACATACTGAAACCATACCTAATCCAATGGTTCAACAAAATTCTAGATGGTGAAGCCCCACCGAAAGAATCCCTAGAAGACTCCATTATCGTCATACTAAAAGAAGGGAAAGACCCTGTGTTATGCTCTAGCTATAGGCCCATCTCTCTGATCAATACAGACATAAAACTATTAGCCAAAATCTTAGCAACTAGATTGAACCGAGTACTAAACACCTTGATCCACCCAGATCAGGTGGGGTTCACCCCAGAACGACAAGCTTCCGATAATATTCGGAGAATAATTAATATCATTCACAACAGTAATACGAACCAACGTCCCACCCTGTTCCTGGGGCTAGATGCCGAGAAGGCTTTTGACCGAGTGGACTGGTCGTTTATGTTCCCAGTTTTCAGAGAGATGGGCCTACACGAAAATTTTATTATGGGTATTAAAGCGTTATACTCCAACCCAATAGCTACAGTGCGTACCTCAGGCTACACTTCAACACCATTTAAAGTCTCTAACGGAACTCGACAGGGATGCCCACTCTCACCTATGCTGTTTGCCATGTGCATTGAGGTACTAGCCTCAAGGATTAGAGAGAATAAGGGGATAGAGGGAGTTCCTATAAGAAACAATATATACAAAGTGTCCTTATTCGCGGACGATACTCTACTCTCCCTGACTAACCCAGAAACTTCACTAAGAAACCTATTTGACACATTGGATGAATTCGGCAAACTATCAAACTTCAGAGTGAATCACACTAAATCAGAGGCTATAGGCCTACACATACCTAGAGAAACAGAAAGTGCACTAAAGAAAACATTCCCAATAAAATGGATGCCAGACAAAATGAGATATTTGGGAGTGTACATTACAAGACAATATGATGACACCTATAGAGCAAACTACCCAAACCTTATCAAAAGCTTGAAAAAAAACCTAGAAGCCTGGTCAAGATACCAGATATCCTGGTCGGGCAAGATTATATCAGTAAAAATGAACTTGTTACCCAGAATACTCAACCTATTCCAAGTGCTTCCACTAACCGTCCCAATCTATGTAATAAGAGACCTGGAAACAGAGATTACTAAATGTATCTGGAATGGGAGAAAACCCAGAATCAAGAAAAAATTGATGGTCCTCCCTCTGACCCGGGGAGGCCTGGGTCAACCAGACTTAGCTACTAAATATTACGAAGCAGCCAGACTAAGCCCACTAATTTATTGGTCCGCAGCCCCAGGAAAAACACCGTGGGTGGACAGAGAGAGGTCGGAAGCTGGGTACGAGGAGCTCGCGTCTCTCCTATGGGTAAATAAGGCAAATAGGCAGCCAAGCTATAGAAATCATCCAGTCTTACTACACTCCTTGAATATCTGGGATAAAAATTGCAAACACAAGCAGATCTCCTCCATCCCATCGCCCCTAACACCAATCAGATCTAACCCTGAATTCACCCCAGCACATAACTCGAACATTTTTAAACAATGGGACGAGAAAAGACTATCCAAGTTAGGAGACATGCAGAGAAGAGGCAAGATCAAAACATTTATGGGGATAAGAGAGGAGTACAATATTTCAAGCGCACAAATATTCCAATATATGCAATTGCCCCACTTTGTCTCCCCGATACAAGCAGGAGACACCTGGAACAGACCACTCACCAATTTTGAGAGTCTGTTCCAAAGGGGACACTATAACAGAGGGACGATTGCCCAATTTTATCAGACACTATTGAAGCAAAATGAAGGCCAAACAAGCAAAAACATATCGGACTGGGAACGCGATATTGGGAACCCCTTAGAAGAAGAGGACTGGGAAGAAATATACGAAAGGATAGCCAAGGCTTCTCGGTGCTCAACAATCAGGGAAACAAATCTGAAAGTCCTACACAGATGGTACTATACCCCAGCGCGCCTCCACTCTTTTCCCCCACTAACTTCCCCTATGTGTTGGCGTAACTGCGGCCAAATAGGCACATTTAAACACATATGGTGGTCCTGCCCTAAGATAATCCTTTTTGGGGGGAGAATCAGGCGGCTAATAGAAGGGGTAACAGGCCTGGACCTACCCTGGAACATAGAAACAGTGCTCCTACTAAAACCTAATGAGGGCCTAGAGAGAAAAATAGACTATTTGATAACACAGATCCTATCAGCAGCAAAACACTAATAGCAAAACACTGGAAGCAGAACAACCCCCCTCTATCACTGAGGTAGTACACAAGATAAACTATATAATGTCAATGGAGAGACTCACAAGCCTGATCCATGACCGGCACCACACCTTTCTGACAACATGGGATCCGTGGGAGACATACATTTGGAAAAATCCAATAGGGTCGACGAAATAAAAAAACTATTAATGGATAAACCGACTTAGCTCTGATTAAGGATGTTTCAAGTGTAATTGAATGTATGCTTCCTGCGAGGAGCGCATGATAGATGTCACCCTACTACCCCTTCCCCCCACACCCTTTTATTTTCTGTACCCACTCCCCATCCCTCCCCCCTCTCTTTTGTTTTCCCTTTTGTTTTCAGTTTGGAAAAACAATAAAAAATACAAGTTATATAAAAAAATAAATCTACACAGTTCCTCCTGCCAGCTTTGCTTTCCTGTGGAACAGCTTCTATCACCACCCAAGCTTTTGTGGATTCTGGAAGCACAGCGAATTTCATTGACCGCAAATTTGCAGAGCACCATTCCACCCCTCTCCGACCAAGAAAGAGTTTGTTGGCTGTGAAGGTCATTGATGGAAGAACTCTAGTACCCGGGACCATCACCCATCAACCCATAACCTCACTGCTATCTATGGGGATACAACATAAAGAAACACTCTCCTTTTATGTGATTCACTCTCCCTCGAATCCAGTGCTCATAAGATTCCTTTGGTTGCATCACCACAACTCCAAAATCGATTGGGCGAGCAGGTAAGTGGCAACTTGGGGACAACATTGCCATGAGTCCTGTCTTACAGTTCCTCATCCCATCTCTGAAATTCGAGTATCCATGGAGGCCTCATCGTCTAGCCTTTGAGTTTCCTACCAGGAATTTGATGATGCATTTGACAGGAAAACGTTACCTCCCCATCGTCAGTAACGATTGTGCCATCAAACTTCTTGCAAGGGATATCCCTAATCAAAGGAGCACGTACCCCTTTCGGAGCCAGAAACCAAGGCTATGTGTAAATACATCTCAGAGAACCTTCTACGACGGTTTATTCACAAGTCTATTTCCCCAGCTGGACCTGGCTTCTTCTGAGTCTCCAAAAATGATGGTTCCCTCAGGCCTTATATACCCAGGCCTAAATAAATTCACAATAAAGAACTGTTACCCGATACACCTCATCCCCAAACTATTCGACGGGTTATGCAGAGCCTCTATTTTCACCAAACTAGATCTTCAACAGGCATACAGCTTTATTCAATTCAACGAGGGTGACGAGTGGAAAACCTGCACTCGTGACGGCCACTATGAGCATCTGGTCATGCCCTTTGGGTTGTGCAACACTCCGTGTTTCAGAACTTTATCAACAAGATATTATGGCACCTACTCGATCAGTTTCTCGTTATATATCTGGACGCTATTCATATCGTCTCTAAGTGCTTGTACATTGGACACAGGTTAAAGTAGTTATCCAACGACCTCAGGAACCCTCACTTTTTGCGAAGATCGAAAAATGCCAGTTTGAGCAGAGGAAGCTGTCCTTCCTCGGTTATTTCCTCCCCCCCCTTGGTTTAGAGATGGATAGCACAAAAAAAAAGTGTCAGCAGTACTTGATTGGCCCTTACCAGAGGTCTTCAACATTCTCAATGATTCCTCGTTTTTGGAAACTACTAGAGGGGATTAATCCCAAACTTTTCCAAGTTAGTTTTGCCCATCACAGCCCTTACCAAGCAAGGGACGGATCCTACTAAATGATCTTCTGAGGCTCTATTGGTTTTCAAAAAGCTCAAATCCGCTTTTTCCTCTGCACCAATGTTGATCTACCCGGATCCTACAAAACCCTTTGTGTTGGAAGTAGATGTATCCCACCTGGCAGCTGGAGCTGTTCTAACTCAATCCCTGTGGCTTTTTCTTCTTCAGCCGCAGAGAGGAATTATGACATCAGTAATCGTGAACTGCAGACCATTAAAATCGGATTAATGGAGACATCTGCTAGAGGGGACTGTGTAGCCCATCACAATCCTTACGGATCACAAGAACCTCAAATACATTGAAGGAACAAGGAGACTCGGGACATAACAGGCTAGATGGGCACTTTTTTCAACCAGTTTAATTTTGTGATTTCCTTTTCCCAGGATCCAAGAACATAAAGACAGGCCATTTCTTGCCAATATTGCCCAGATGGTTCTAAGGAATCAAATGAGGGTCCTATCATTCTTCCTTCACAAATCATTTCAGTAGTTTCCTCTCCCCTTCTGGAATGGATTTCTCAGGTCCAGGCAGAAGATCTTAGGCCAAAGTCCACCATTTCCCCAAACTTTTTGTTGCCCCCCTCAACCCCCCCCCTCCCCAATTCCAAAGAGAAATGCTACAATAGGGGCATCAATCCAAAATAGTTGGCCATCCAGTGGTGAGGAAGCCCTGTGGCTTCCTGGAACATATCTTTTGGGGGCCTGAGATTTGCAGAGATGTGAAAAGTTTCTGAGCTTGTGGAGATCTTTATCAGGGAAGTGTTCCACCTGCATGGAGCCCCTATGGACATAGTCTCCAATCGTGGGTCCCAGTTTATCTCCAAATTCTGGTGGGCCTTGTGACGAAAATGGAAATCCCCTCCACCCCCAGTCCAATGGACTCACGGGAAGGACAACCAGTCCTTGGAACAGTTCTTCTGCTGCTTCATGTCTGAGCTACAGGACAACTGGGTGGACCTGTTTCCATGGGCTGAGTTTTCCCGTATCTCGCTTAAACATGATTCCACTCTGGAATACCCCCTTTTATGTGCCTAAGAGTATCACCCTTCGGTCCTCCACACTTCTGCCTCTCCCTCCGGAGTATCCGTGGTTTATGACAGGTTCAGATAACTGCAGGACCTCTGGAAAAGGATCCATATCAACCTGGTTTCATCTTAGTTCCTGGCGGACGCCTACTTAAGACTGCACTTCCTACATGAATTTGCCAAGCAAAGGTTCCGGTTTGTCTGCAGTTCCTACAATGTTACCTGTATCCTCTTACCTGAGGATCCCTGTTGCCGACCCCTGCCTGTGACCCAGACCCTGTACCTTGCCGTGTGCTTTAACCTTAGCCTGTGACCCAGACCTTGCATCTCTGCCACTTGCCTTGATCTTCTGCCTGTATCCCGACTATGATAACTCTAGATAAAACTCTGTCCCCTGGCTCTGGTCAGTTAATATATAGCCATACCTTAGAGCTGCAGGTCCGCTTCCTGATCTCAGAAGAGCACCGTTATATGTATGTATTGTTGTTGCAGCGTACATGCAACGACACAGTTGTCTCTTGACAAGGCTTATTTATTCAGCCTTAAAACATACAGCACACAAAACAAAATAGCTTATCTTCAGCATGCCAAACAAAGCAGGTTCTCTTCAGCATGCAGGACACAACAGTTCATCAAAAAAATGTACTTTGCAAACAGACCTTATATCAGTAATCTCTTCAGTAACTCACTCCTGTCTCCTAACCAGCTAGCTGCATGTGTGCACATCCTTTGGTTTTTAACACACCTTGATTAGGCAGCTGGGATTCAACTAATTGCCATGAGCTTCCCAGCTGAAGTTAACCTCATCACTGCTGCACTGCAGACTAAACATATGTCTGCCAGGCATATAGCTGGTGGCTTTTATTTACCCTGTCACATTCCTCCCCTATTAGTGTATGGCTGGGGCAACGCATGGCTGAAGCCCGACCATCCACCCCTTCTCTAGAAAAGAAATCCGCATTTGCACTCTCTTTTCCCGGCCTGTGCTGAATCTCAAATGAGAAGGGTTGGAGGGCCATATACCACCTAGTTAACCTAGCATTGGAATCTTTCATGCTATTTAACCACTTCAGTAGAGCATGGTCTGTCACCAGAGTAAAATGGACTCCTGCCAGGTAATGCCTTAAAGCCTCGATTGCCCACTTTACTGCGAGGCACTCCTTCTCAATCACTGAGTTATTTTTTTCCCTCGGGAACAATTTCCTACTCAGGAAAAGGATAGGGTGTTCACCTCCCTCAAACGGTTGTGACAACACTGCCCCTAGTCCTATCTCTGATGCATCCATTTGCACTACAAAAGGCCTGTTGAAGTCTGGGCTTCTAAGGACGGTACCCTCTGATAGACACCTTTTTATGTCCTCAAAGGCTCTCTGACACTCCCTTGACCATACCACTTGTGTAGGGGCACACATTTTTGTGAGGTCCGTTAAAGGGGCTGCCACTTCCGAGTAGTTGGGGATGAACCGCCGGTAGTATCCTGCTAAACCCAGCAGAGAGCGTACCTGCGTTTTTGTTTGGGTGGTCGGAACTTCTTTCAGGGCAACTACCTTGTCGGCTAGTGGCCTTACTTTTCCACCTCCCACTGCATACCCTAAGTATTTGGTTTCTGCCTTACCCAAGGCACATTTCTTAGAGTTGGCTGTGAGCCCTGCCTCTCTTAGAGATTTGAGGACCGCTTTCAGCCTATTTAGATGGGCCCAAAGAAAAACTGCATCTGTGGGAAATCTTAGCAAATTTCCTAGAAAGGTTGAGAAGTATCCGGTTGGGTAACATCTTATGTACATTTGTATTTTAAATTTGTATATCACTGTTTATATTTAAGGAAATTGTGGCGCCTATGCGAATCATTTAGAGTATATTTAGATGGGCCCGCCAGTGTTTACTATAAATGACAATGTCATCTAGGTAGGCTGCGGCATAAGTCCTATGGGGTCTCAGCACCTTATCCATGAGTCTCTGAAATGTGGCTGGGGCTCCATGCAGTCCAAATGGCATTGTCACAAACTGGTATAAACCCATGGGAGTGGCAAAGGCTGTTTTGCACTTGGACTTTTCCTCTAAGGGTATTTGCCAGTATCCTTTTGTTAAGTCCAGCGTGGATATATATTCCGCGTTACCAAGGGCGTCAATTAATTCGTCCACCCTTGGCATCGGATATGCATCAAACTTGGATTCCGCATTGACTTTTCGGACGTCCACACAAAATCTTACCTTCCCATCGGGTTATAGGGACCATAACTAGTGGACTACACCACTCACTGCATGATTCCTCAATCACTCCTAAGTGTAACATTTCTTGTACCTCCTTCTCTACCAGGGCCCTACGACTTTCAGGCAACCTATAAGGATGGGAACGTACTTTTACCCCAGGTGCTGTCTCGATCGCATGTGAAATTAAGTTAGTTTGTCCTGGTAAATCAGAAAAAACATCATGGAATTGTGTAATTATTGCTAACAAGTCCCCTTTTTGTTCAGAGGACAACTGTTTACCCATTGGGATTTTATCAACACCCACAATGTTCTCCCGTGGGAGCTGAGGACCCAAGTCCGTTTCCTCCTCCACCGGGTGGATGAATAGAGACCGCTGCATCTTCCAGGGTTTCAGCAAGTTCACATGATAAATTTGTTTACCCTTTCTGGACCCTGGTTGAGCGATCTCGTAATTCACATCACCCGTGCGGTGGAGTACTTCGAATGGGCCCTGCCATTTGGCCAGGAGTTTACTCTCACAACTGGGTAACAATAACATCACCTGGTCTCCCGGGTGAAACACTCTCATGCGAGCATTCTGATTGTAATGTCTCTCCTGACTTTCCTGGGCTGATCTAAGATTCTCCCTAGCAAAATGGCCGACCACATCTAGGCGCTTCCTAAGGTATAGTACATATTGCAGGGTATTCTTAGAAGGGGACCGCTGTTCCTCCCAGGACTCCTTTAGGAGGTCTAGGATACCCCAGGGTTGGCGGCCATACAGCAGTTCAAATGGAGAGAATCCCGTGGAGGCCTGGGGAACTTCCCGCACTGCAAACAGCAGAAAAGGGAGAAGTTCATCCCAGGCTCTCTTCTCTGAATCTACAAATTTCCTCAGCATCCCTTTTAGAGTTCGGTTAAATCTTTCCACCAATCCGTCAGTCTGTGGATGGTAGACCGATGTCTGAACAGACTTGACCTCTAGTAATTTTAAGACATCCTGCATCAATTTAGCCATAAAATTTGTACCTTGGTCTGTCAACATCACCTGGGGAAGTCCAACCCGTGAGAACAGCTCCAACAACTTGTTGGCTACTTGCTTCGCCGTTGCTGTTCTCAGGGGGAACGCCTCAGGATATCTTGTTGCATAATCAACTATTACAAGAATAAACCTGTGTCCTTTCGCAGAAGGTTCTAGAGGTCCTACCAAGTCTACCCCAATCCTCTCAAAGGGAACTGACACCAAGGGTAGTGGAACCAAAGGGGCTGGTTTTTGTCCCTTTGGACTAGTTAGCTGGCACTCCGGACATGCTGCACATAACTTAGCAATATCACTATGCATCCCTGGCCAATAGAATCGGGACAAAATACAGTCCAATGTTTTATCCCTGCCCAGGTGACCACCCCAAGGGACAGTATGGGCTAAAGTGAACACAAATTTAACAAACGCCTTGGGAACCAATATCTGTCTGGTGACCTCCCCTGTTTGTGTCTGCCTATTCACCCTATACAGGATATCATTTGATAACTCAAAATGGGGGAATACTATCACCCCCTGTACATTCAAAATGTGCTTATCAATTTTTACCACCTTGTCATACTGTCTAGCAAGGACTGGGTCTTCCCTTTTCCTTTGGCGAAAATCAGGGAGGTATAGGTCTGGTAAATCTCCAGGGCCCATATCCCCCTCCCTCTGTCCATCCCCAGTCGTCACTTGTGACTTCTGGCTATTAGAATGGTCACCTTGAGACCCAGATTTCGGCAACCAGTCCTGTTTGTCAGAGCGTTTTTGCTTCCGAGTCTTTTGAACCTGGTGTCTACTGGGAAAAAGGTCTGCCGAGAAGGGGAACAGTTTGCCAGGGTTCTCCTGAGCCATAGAATAAGAGACTGGAGCCATTAGGTCCGAAAAGAAAGGCCAGTCCCGGCCGAGCACAACGGGGGCAGGGAGCCAAGGAACGACTCCTACTTCGAGGTAGGCCTCCTGGCCTTTTACCTGTAGCCGGATTTTGGCCGTCGGATACTGCTTTACATCGCCGTGTATACATTCTATACTCCATGGGGAGTCAAAAGAACACACGTTAGGCGGTAACAGTTCCTGGAGGACCGGAGTTTTCCCAGAGCCCGAATCTACAAGGGCCTGGACGTTTTTCTCCCCAAACTGGGCTGGAAGTAGCCAGGGCTTGTAACTTTCTCCAGTGAAGGCCGATGCGACGGTCCTGTTGAAGGAACAATCCATCTGTGGGCAGTCCACGTGCCGGTGGCCTTGTTCTCCGCAGGCGGAACATGGAGAGGGTTCCCTCGCAGGAGGGTGCCACGGATAGCGCTCCGCTGGACCGGATACTGGAGACCAAGCATCTGGTGGGTCCTGTGGGCGACGTCCTCGGAAGTTCCTCTCATTTGGCGACCAGCCGACATCATGAAGGGGATGAGGGTCTCGGCGGGGACCAGCATTTGGACTCCGCCCTTGCTGGAATGACTGCTCCTTCCATTGGACTTGGCGGTTGCGTATGAACGGGCCGTAGGTTCCCCGTTGATCCGACCTCCCTCTTTGGGCATCCGCAAGTGCCGGTGGAGTCAGATCCGTCGGGTCCAGGACACTCGCCTGCTTCTCAGCCCCAAGGAAGTTCTCCACGAATCGGACCGCCAAAGCTAGGGTTTCAGCACCGTGGCGTTTTACCCACAAGCGTGCGGAAGGGGGTATTATCTGTAGAAATTGTTCCAACACCACCTGCTCAAGAATTGCCTCCTTAGTGCACTCCTCGGGTTGTATCCAGCGTGTACACAAGTCCAATAACTGCTGAGCGAGGACCCGGGGTCTCATCTTAGCAGAGTACTTCATGTTCCGGAATTGCTGCCGGTAGGTCTCTGGGGTCAGACCTAAGTGATCCAGTATGGCGGCTTTTACTTGTCGGTAGTCCATTGCCTGATCTACAGGGAGGCCCCGATATGAGGCCTGGGCTTCTCCTATGAGGAGCGGGGGCCAAAGCAATGGCCCAGCGATCTGCAGTCCAGCCCTGAGCTTCGGCAACCCTTTCAAATATCAGTAAAAAAGCCTCTGGATTCTCGTTTGGAGCCATTTTCCTCAGGAGTATTGGGGGTTTGTTTGCAGGTTCGGGACTGGCAGACCCCTGGAATTGGGTCAGCAGACTGGCCATCCGATCATCCTATGCTGCCTGCTGCTGCAATAGTCTTTCATCTCTCTCTGCTTGTAGTTGGGCCTGCTGACACAGAAACTCTTTTAAAAATTCTTCCATTTTTCTCATTCTTGTGTGTGTGTGTGGCCCTTTTACTGCAGGAGCCCTTCAAAATCCCGGCACTTCTGATACCATATGTTGCAGCATACATGCAACGACACATGCGGGGTCTCTTGACAAGGCTTATTTATTCAGCCTTAAAACATACAGCACACAAAACAAAATAGCTTTTCTTCAGCAGACAAAACAAAATAGCTTATCTTCAGCATGGCAAACAAAGCTGGTTCTCTTCAGCATGCAAACAAAACAGGTTTTCTTCAGCATACAGGACACAACAGTTCATCAAAAAAATGTACTTTGCAAACAGACCTTATATCAGTAATCTCTTCAGTAACTCACTCCTGTCTCCTGACCAGCAAGCTGTATGTGTGCACATCCTTTGGTTTTTAACACACCTTGATTAGGCAGCTGGGATTCAACTAATTGGCATGAGTTTCCCAGCTGAAGTTAACCTCATCACTGCTGCATTGCAGACTAAACATATGTCTGCCAGGCATATAGCTGGTGGCTTTTATTTACCCTGTCACAATTGTGTTGTTTGTTTTTTCCTGTTATGGGAACTTCAAGTAAAAACAGTGTTGTCTGCAGACCTCTAGAAAGGATTTCCCTCCCTCATTCTATACTGAAGGTATTGCAAAAGTTGTATTTAGGGAGCTGTTATTTGTAGGACTAGGTAGCATTTCATGTCCGTAAAATAATTAATAGAAGTCTTGTTATCACTGATATTAGATTTATAGCCTTTATGTTTATGACTTCTAGTTGTGTATATTAATTTAATATGCCCCAAATAGCAATAAATTTACTTAGCGTATTACCAACACAAGGGATAGATTAAATAGTATCCTTTGGATACTATTGCAATTTTTCCGATTGGCAATGTTTTCATATATGGCAATTAATCAAACTTTAATTAAAAGCACAAGTCTTTTTCATTGACAATATGAAAATAAATAATAATTCCAGAAATCCGTACAATTATTAGAAATTATGTTTCCTTTTAATTAGGAACATTTTCATAGGAATGTTAAAGGATTATATGATAGACACAAACTTGACAAGTGATTACAACAAAGGGCATAGTGCAGTGCAGTTGTAAACTATCATACATAAAATACCAGTGTTATCGTTTATACCAACAAGCATCTACATATTACATTTTATAAAATCCAAAGTAATACAGGCATGGCATTTTACAATTCAATTTTAGAAAAATGAAATCATAATTTTTTATTTTGATATTACATATAGCCAATTCCATAATATTTTTAAAATAATTATTTGCCAATTCATTTTGATGAGGTATAATTATAATTTTTTTCTATATTGTCCTTTATATTTCATTGTTCATGGTTTGTATACTTAATACATATTTCATGGTAACTTGGCTACAGTAAGGAGCTGGTAATTGTTTTTTTTCTTTTTTTTTTCTCCCCATTTCTGAACACCTCTGTGTTTTGGCAAACAGTCTTAGCAAGCTCAAAACCCAAACCCACTACAGTGTGTGTCTGTGTCTGTGTCACACATAAAAAGATCACTTGTGAGCACGTTCACATGTCTTAGACAGGTCTGAAACCCTGCCTTTCACCATTATCACCTAGCATACAGTGTTTCCACTGCAGCAAGGGATTCTGGGAAAAGACATGCAAATGAACACACAATGTGTCATCTTTTGCCTGAAATCCATTTTTACATGGAAACCTTATAAGCGAATGCTTGCTATTAACACAGATTTTAAGCACAGCATGGGAATCAGATGCAAAGCTAGAGAAACCACTCACAGACATGTTTCAACCTTAATGGGTCTCATCAGTGTGGGGTTGGTTGTACTGGCTTTGCAATTACATACATACATTATTATTTTTTTGTATTTTATATATTTATATATAATATATATATATTTATATATATATATATATTTTTTATATGTGTATATATGGATGATTTACAGACACAATAACATACAAATTAGTTACTCCCTGATTGCCGATTAAGAAGCCTTAATTTTTACAATGGCATTGATAGGCAAACAAGGCATGGTTAGAATTATCTGTTGTACTGTATGTGCTTAAGCTAACATGAGGGGAAGGCAGTAAAACTGTAAAGTGTAAACTGCAAGTCAAAGCATTCTAACACAAAAAATAGATATTTTTGTCTGCATGCATTCTTAACAAGCAGTATGAATAGGTTATATAATATATAACTACCTTTGTAATGACAACTTCTTGTTTAGATCTCCAGAAACGAATGATCCTTTCACATATATACAGCACCAAAGGACCCAACACCCATTTCCACGTCTGTTAAAAAAAAAAAAAAAAAAAAAAAAAGGATATAGGCCCATATTTACTAGGCAGTCTAATGAGCTGTTATCCATATCTGGATAATAGATATTTCCCATTACTGTACTGTATGTGTTGGGGGGGAAGAGGGGTGTATTTATTTAAATGTTAGCAAAAAAAATTGGCCACGGGATTGGTACCACAGGCCAGCGGGGAACCACAGGGACCACTCGAGGGCCCCTAGACACCCACGGGGACTATCCGAGGGCCCCCGGACACCTGTGGGGACCACCTGAGGATCCCCGGATACACACGGGGACCACCTCATGGCCCCCAGACACCTACAGGGACCACCAGAGGACTCCCTGACACCCACGGGGACCAGCCAAGGGCCCACAGACACCCACAGGGTGCACCTGAGGACCCCCGGCCTCTGGTATCAATCATGGGGGGGGGTAGAGGAGGTGGGTATTAGTGTTGTTGTGTTTTTAATGTTTATGGTGGGTAGCAGCTGCTTTAATATAAATTTTAATACTAGTGTATGGGCAGGGGGGCTCCGGAGCAGAACTGCATTGATTTGAGGTCCGGGGACCCCAAATTCCAAACCCCCTGCTTCCCGAGATACAGACCCCCATTATGTGGTGTCTCGAGAAATCATGGGAGCGCAGATTCCAATTTGCAATAGATAAGAAAAGCACACAATAGTGCAAATAAAGTTAAATCAAACAATGTGATATGGATATATCAGGTGAATGGAGACTCACGGGGCATCAAATAAAATTGGGCATGTCAGAGATCAGTGGCAGATGCTTGACTCTGTAGTGATAGGTGAACAACCCCACAGCTGGATATCTGATGTGGTGTAACCGGCACACACAGCAACCTCATCAATCAGAGTAATGGGGAAAAAAGAGAGGCTTCCATAGCGTAACACAATAATATCAATTTATACACACAATAAAATTAACACTTACAGTGTCATAAAATCAAATGGGCACATAAGACAAACAATATCACCAGCTCCAGTCTCCTCCGCCTTGACCTCACGTTCCGGACCACAGGAGCCAAGATCAGCTGACACACAGATATGACGACTGGGACGAGGATCCCCTGTATCCTAAGCGTGGCACATTCACTGTGCGAGGTATCGGCATCCGGTGATGTGATCTGCACAGTGTACACGGTAGATACGCTAGAAGGTACAGTCCATGTCGCGGGGAGACATCCGGTGAACTTCCAGGTAGTAGCTGATGATGTCACAGGCAGCGACTCTATGCGTTTCACTAAACAGTGTAGCTTCGTCAGGTGTCAGTCAAAAGTCACTGTTTAGTGAAATGCGTAGAGTCGCTGCCTGTGACGTCATCAGCTACTACCCGGATGTTCACCGGATGTCTCCCCGCAACATGGACTGTACCTTCTAGCGTGTCTACCACGTACACTGTGCAGATCACATCACCGGATGCCGATACCTCGCGCAGTGAATGTGCCACGCTTAGGACACAGGGGTTCCTCGTCCTGGTCGTCATATCTGTGTGTCAGCTGATCTTGGCGGCTCCTGCGGTACGTGAGGTCCAAGGTGGGGGAGACTGGAGCTGGTGATATCGCTTGTATTAAGTGCCCATTTGATTTTATGACACTGTAAGTGTTAATTTTATTGTGTGTATAAATTGATATTATTGTGTTACGCTATGGAAGCCTCTCTTTTTTCCCCATTACTCTGATTGATGAGGTTGCTGTGTGTGCCGGTTACATCACATCAGATATCCAACTGTGGGGTTGTTCACCTATCACTACAGAGTCAAGCATCTGCCACTGATCTGACATGCCCGATTTTATTTGATGCCCCGTGAGTCTCCATTCACCTGATATATCCATATCACATTGTTTGATTTAACTTTATTTGCACTATTGTGTGCTTTTCTCACCTATTGCATATTGGAATCTGCGCTCCCCTGATTTCTCGAGACGCTCTACAATAGAAGTGGAATCTACAGACCATCCACTTTAAGGGTTTTGAGCTGCATTTTGTTCACAATTCACTTGTATTTACTTTTATATTTTCACGGCTATATTGCCTTTATCACTGCGCCACCCTATTTTGCACTTTTGTTGCATATTCTATCACCCCATTATGGGGTGCCAGTATCTTCTATTCATTTAAATGTCCCGCGTCACGTGACCGTGGGAATAAAATGCATAGGAGATACCAGAACCCCATAACGGGTCCCATATCTCGAGAAACAGGGGGTCCCCGGACCTGAAATCAGCATGGTTCTGCTCCGTAGACCCCCTGCTCATCTACATTAGTAATAAAATTTATATTAAAAAACATTAATTTCATACAAGATTTGAGCAAGGAGAGGTGACTCTCCCTGAGCAGCTCTCTCTGCAGCTGAAAGAAATCACCGGGTAAAGGCCTTTTCAGAGAGGCGATCCTCAAGTCGCCAGCTACTTGCCCATTTTGGGAATTTTGCTATCACAGGTAATCAAGGCTTTCTGAATACCATGATAGCAATGATCAAAAAAAATGGCGATATAAATGGCCCGGCGAATTTTTTATGAACGCTTATAGCATAGGCCCCTAAGTATGAGCAGTTTTTTAGGTGTTGTGGTTCTAAAAGAACTGTGTTGTGTTTTTGGGGGGGGGGGGGGGGTTATGATAAAGTATGAAAAACTAAACAAAAAGATAAACACAAAATAAAAAACATACATAAAAAATAAACACAACCTTAGGATGAGCCTTCCTCTAGTTTTAACTTGAATCTCTCTCAGATTAGAAAAATGATATCCAAGTTTGACGGAACTTCTGAACAAATTCAAAAGTAAGGATTCAAAATCCTTAATGAATATATACCGTATTTCCTCGATTCTAAGACGTACCTTTTATCCCATTTTCACATATCTGAAATAGGGTTGCGTCTTAGAATTGATGTACTAAAAAAAAGTGTTTAAATCAGCTAGCCGACGCTGCTGGAGATGCGGCCCAGGGATCTTCACAGTGTGCAGCAACAGCATGGCTCCAATCACGGCTTGCCCCCCCCCCCCTCCACGAGGTGCAGAGAGATCAGCTGGAGATGCCTGCTAGGGATCTTCACATTGCCCAGCAGACCCCCCCCCCCCTCCCTTCCCCCCTGTCGAATCTCTGTGTGAACTGCAGGAGGTGCAGATAGAGCTGTGTGTCTGTGAGTGTCTGTCTGTATGTGTGTGTGTGTGTCCCTTTATTCTCTCCCTCCCCCCTTCCCTCCATTCTCTCTTTCCCCCCTCCCTCCATTCTCTCCCTCCCCCTTCCCTCCATTCTCTCCCCTTCCCTCCATTCTCTCCTGCCCCCCTTCCCTCCATTCTATCCTTCCCCCTTCCCTCCATTCTCTCCCTCCCACCTTTCCCTCAATTCTTTCCTTCCCCCCATTCTCTCTCCCTCCCCTACTTCTGTCCACCCTCCTTCTCCCCTTCCCTCCATTCTATCCCCCCTCCATCAATTCTCTCTTTCCCCCCTTCCCTCCATTCTCTCTATCCCCCCTCCCTCCATTCTCTCCCTTCCCTCCATTCCCTCCTTCCCTCCATTCTCTCCTTCCCCTCTTCCCCCCCAGTCTCTCCCTCCCCCTTCCATCCATTCTCTCATCCCCCCACCTCCCTCCATTCTCTCCTTCCCTCCATTCTCTCTATCCCCCCTTCCCTCCATTCTCTCCTTCCCTCCATTCTCTCATACCCCCCTTCCATCCATTCTCTCCTTTCCCCCTTCCCTCCATTCTATCCTTTCCTCCCTTCCCTCCATTCTATCCTTTCCCCTTCCCTCCATTCTCTCCTTCCCCCCATCCATCCATTCTCTCTCCACTCATCCAATACTGTCTCTCTCCCCCCATTCTGCGCCTGTCTCGCTCTCCCCATTCTATGCCTGTCTCGCTCTCCCCATTCTATGCCTGTCTTGATCTCCCCATTCTGTGCCTGTCTCGCTCTCCCCATTCTGTGCCTGTCTCGCTCTCCCCATTCTATGCCTGTCTCGCTCTCCCCATTCTATGCCTGTCTCGCTCTCCCCATTCTATGCTTGTCTTGATCTCCCCTTTCTGTGCCTGTCTCGCTCTCCCCATTCTGTGCCTGTCTCGCTCTCCCCATTCTGTGCCTGTCTCGCTCTCCCCATTCTGTGCCTGTCTCGCTCTCCCCATTCTGTCTGTCCCTCTCTCGCCATTCAGTGTCTGTCCCTCTCTCCCCATTCTGTGTCTGTCTCTCTCCCCATTCTGTGTCTGTCTCTCTCTCCCCATTGGGTATTGAGGGGTCATCTGACTCTGCTGAGCGCTTGGAAATCAAATTTCCATGTCTTTCCCAGCACTGAGCTTTGGAGAGCATACGTGCACGTGCGCTGCGTGAGTGTGGCCGTACTTTTTGGGAATCACTGAAGTGATCTCGCCAAGCACACTCTGTTGTAGTACAGTCTAGTGTAGTGTAGATAAATGTATGCCATTGTCTGCTAGTAACCAAAAAATATGCACATTTAATATAGTGGGGGGTTTCCCCCCAATTCTTTTTTTTAAATCAAGGGTGCGTCTTAGAATCGATGGCGTCTTACAATCGAGGAAATAAGGTAGTATGAATACATGTAATACAAATCATTCTTACCGCTGGTTTGTTGCCAGAAAATTCCGGTAAAGGACACTGTCCACTTTCTCCCCATTCGTAGTAATGGTCTTTACAATATGAAATATTATGTAGTAACATACTTTGATGTGTCTGGCCTCGGACTACCTGTCTTGAAAACCAACAGAAAAGTAAAACTTAACTTGTACACAGTGATATATTAAAGGTGCTGTCAATTATTGTTTTAAAATGTTAATGTTCTATGGTAACCATACTATATGTATTGGATGTTTTTTTTTACAGATGGCAGATACAATAGATATCTTTAAAAAAAAAAGCTGGACATCGATCTAGAAAGGAAAGGTATACAGGGATATACCAAATAAGTAAACATGGGAAGGATGTTGATCCAGGGATTAATCTGATAATAATATTTGGAGTAAGAAAAGAATTTATTTTTACCCTTATGAGACATCATTGAATGATATTTCACTGAGGTTGGTTTTTTTTTGGGGGGGGGGGGGGGGGCCTTCCTCTGGATCAATAGACTGTAAATACAAATATAGGATAATTATCTGTCATCTAAATTTAGCATCGATTGAGTTTGGATATACAGTATGTCATTTTTCGACCTCATCTACTATGTAGCTATGTAACTATGTAACTTTGTAACAATCTTTATGTAATCTTTTTAGTTAACAAATCAGAAAACTGTCAATTGACAATTTTTTTCTTTCTTAGTTTGTGGAAAGAAATTAGGGTTGCCATAGTTACCAAAACAGGTCAAAAGAAGGGCAGGTGTAATCTGTAGAAATTAATTTCATGGGACCGATTGCAAATGAAAAAGACTTTTCACAGAATGCAAACAAGTAAAAAAAAGTTATGAGGATCCCCGGAAAGATACTAGAAAAGATCTAGAATTTGATAGCTACTGTATGATTATATTTTATAGTATCACTGCAAAGAACGTGTTTTGCTGAGCTCTTCTAGACACTAGAAACAGAGTCGCCAACATTTGGCACATGGACATACAGATGCAGCCACCAGTATCCGATCACTTGCCTGGGTAAAAACTAAGGCATCTCACAGTAAATACCTCAACATTTCTGTGAGATTACTAATGGTCCATCGGATAAACACAGCAGGGGTCCCTGCAGTCCCATTCAGTTTGAATGGGACTGCAGGGACCCCCCACTGTGTTAATCCGATGGGCCATTAGGAATCTCACAGAAATGATGGGGCATGTTGAGGCATTGTTACGCTTGTGCTCCTACACACAAGCCAAGAGAAAGAGAAGGGACCCGATAGCGAGGTGGGGAATCCGCAGGAGAGATGAAAGGGAGTGAGTTGCCGTGCAGCTGGGGATCGGCACACGTAGTCACGTGAGCGCGCCACACACAGGAGAATGCGCGACACGTCCGGAGGTGCGGAGCCAAGCTCAGGGACACGACTAGCCCAGCTGAATGTATGCGCATGCCCCTGCATAGAGAGTAGCAGCAGGCCTCAGGATACTCAGGTACTAATAACGAGAACTAGAGCGGAGCAGGGGAGGTAGAGTCCAGAGCACAAGGTAACAATAGAATTGCTTCTTGGAGGACGTCCAGCCTCCTTAAAGGCATAGTGCCAGTAACAGAAGAGTGCAGCAAATATTAAGTTCAAACTAAGGGTTGTTTAGTTGAATACTTTGGCCAAGCTATTGTAAGCCTGCTACCACTTCAAGGTAAACCCTATCAGCAGGTCCTACACTACCCGATGGCAAACTAACCTCAGTGGTAGAATGAGTGACTGTCCCAGTCTTCCGGAATTGAAAGGAGATGAGACACAGGTCCCAGAGGAAGTTCAGGCAGGAACAGCATAGAGTACTGGGGTAGTACTTTGCAGATCCCTGGGCAGGTAGCCACTGACTGCTTTAAAAAGGAAGCGGCAGCTGTTAGCAATGAGAAAGTCAGAGAGAGGCTTACTTCCTGTCAGGAGGAAGGGGGCAGGATTTGCCAGGAAGCAAGATGGCGTCGTTTGCTTCAGAATCCTTAAAGACACAGGATCTTGACTCGCAGCTAGAGGGCGGCGATCAGAAGTAAACAGGTAAGGAAGGAACACGCCAAAGGGGGCGTGTTCCGCGCATCGTAACAGGCATTTACTGGGAGATTGCCCAAGATTTTCCAAGGCAAGTGATCTAATACTGGTGGCTGTATCTGTAGGTACAGTATGCATTATTTGCTATGTCACTACATGATACAGGAGGGACTTCCAAGCAAGTGACATTAGTTAAGGATGCACTGTTAAAAAAAAGATCATATTACCAATTAAATGTGTATTTTTTAAATGTTTTTGTATATACATTTAGACACAGTAGTACAGGTAAACCCCATTACAACGCGCCTCGTTATACCGCGATTCGGTTATAACGCGGTTTTCCCGTGGCTCCCGTTTAAAAAAAAAAAAAAAAAAATTAAATGTAAAATATTTTTTTATTCACACACTGCACACACTGCACACACTGCACACACTGCACACACTGCACACACTGCACACACTGCACACACTGCACACACTGCACACACTCTCACTGCACACACACTGCACACACACTGCACACACACTGACACACACTGCTCATTGCTCACACTGCACACTGCACACACACTGCTCATTGCTCACACTGCACACACACTGCTCATTGCTCACACTGCACACACACTGCTCATTGCTCACACTGCACACACTCACTGCACACAGCTCTCACAATACACTCACATGTCAGCAGCCCACCAGCCCGTCTTTCACATGTCAGCAGCCCGTTTTACACACACACACACACACACACACACACACACACACACACACACACACACACACACACACACACACACACACACACACACACACACACACACACACACACACACACACACACACACACACACACCTCTTGCAGCAGCAGCAGATCTGGCTGGGAGGACACAGACACACGTTGTCGCGCACCGCAAAACCAGGTGGCTGGGAGAGAGAGGCAGGGGGCTGGGAGATGGAGGGGGCTGGGAGGGAGAGGGAGGGGGCTGGGAGGGAGGGGGCAGGTCTCTGTATGGGGGGAGGGGGACAGGTCTCTGTATGGGGGGAGGGGGGCAGGAGGGCAAATGCCAGGCTTCTGATTTAATATGATAATTGGTAACAAAGTCTCCAATCCGTTGTCTGCCCTGATACTGTGTCCTGCCCTGGCTGGGAGTGAGGGGGACACACAGATTCTCTGTATGGGGGTCACCCCTGCGCCCTGGCTGGGAGTGAGGGGGGCAGGTCTCTATGGGGGATCCCCCCTCCCTGTGAGGGGCAGATGAGGCTGGACAGAGGAAGCCCCATCCACTCCCAGAATGCTTTGCTTCTAGCAGCATCTGGTTCTTTGGCTCCGGTCCCAGCTTTCCTCCTGGGGGCTCCGTCTCCATTTTGCAGCCTCTCTGCAGCTCGGATTTGTGACCGTGAGTACACCGTGCGGCTGACATGTAACCCACCCTCCCTCACCCAGAGAGGGGCACTGCCCTGCGGGGGCATACCTCGGGGGGGGGAGGGAGAGGGAGGGGACTGGGAGGGAGAGGGAGGGGGCTGGGAGGGAGAGGGAGGAGGGATGAATCGCCGCCATTTTTTTAAAACTTTTTTTTTATTTATTTAATTAACTTCCTTCCCTCCTCACTCCCTCCCTCCCGATCAGGCGCGCGGCGGCCATTTTTTTTAAAAATTAGCGCGACCCTGTTACTAAGGCTAAGGCCCCGCTCCCAGAGTCAGCGCACCCGCACTGCTGACAGGCGGTGCGCTGAGATACACAGACCGCGATATGCGGTCTGTAGGGAGCGGGAGCCGGAGCGGGAGGTGGGCGGGTGGTGGGCGGTTTGACAGGGAGGGGGGGCGTGGCTTGAGCGGAGGGACCCGCTACTCTCCCCCCCCCTCCCTCCACTGACTCGGGCTGGAGCTGGAAAGTAAGTTTAAACACACACACGCAGGCACTCATTCATACACACACACACACGCGCACACACACAGGCAGGCACTCACGCACTCATACACACACACACACACACACACACACACACACACACAGACAGAGGCAGGCACTCACGCACTCGGGCACACACATACACACACAGACAGGCACGCACGCACTCAGACACACACACAGACAGGCACACACATAGAGAAAGGCACTCACCTGCTTTCACTCCACACTCCTCCCCGCTCCCCGAAGCCTCTCCTCCTCCCGAAGCCTCCCCTCCCCATTGGCTCACAGCCACACACGCCCGCGCCAACGAGCGCAGCGGGACCGAGGCCTTATGCGGTGGACTCGGGGTGGACCCCGAGGACCGCGTTATAACGGGGTTTACCTGTATTAAGTTATGGTAAGTAAAAAGGTGACAAGACCCCTCCACTGTACAGCATATAACAAATAAAAATAACACTTCTGAGCAGATTCACATGTCTTAGACAGGTCCACAAACCTACTTTCCCCATTATCTCTTGGCATACAATGCTTCCACAACAGCACTGCATATACTTATACACACACACTAGAAGTGGTGTTCAATTACCCCTAACCATCCAATCACTAGAAGATCAGTCATCAATCTGCCAGCTGCTTTAATTAGCTGACAATCCAAGCTTCCACCCCAGGCAGAAAAAGGCACTGTGACGGTAGAAGCAGCCTGGCCAGCACATTAAAGGTTAAGCCCGCTGTTGCCTCCTACTGGTCAAGATTGATGCCCATGTTACAGGATAAAAGACCATATTATTGAGGCTAAAATGGCCAATGTGAGTGTGGTGTGTGCCCCCCCCCTTTTTGGGGACTACTAGTTATTATAAGGAGTTAACAGCCTTAATGGGATCACTCAGGTTACTCCATTCCCCATCATGATGTAGGATGACTATGCAGAAAGGGATAGCCACTCCTTTGTATGTTTTGTGATCAGTGATGTCACTATAAGGAGATCAAAGTGTAAATATAGCGCCACTCGATGTTCTAGAAGCAGGTGTTCTGGTAATGGCCTCAACGTGAGTTCTGTATATAGATTTAAGTATATAGTTATGGGCAGTGGTCGACAAATCACCCAAAAATCTACTCGCCGAACAAAACAATCTGCTCTCCACCTAGTCCCGTCCCCAACCCTGCCCTAGTCCTACCCCCAACCCTGCCCTAGTCCCACCCCCAACCCCGCCCTAGTCCCACCCCCAACCCTGCCCAAGTCCCACCCCCAACCCCACCCTAGTCCTGCCCCCAGGCCCACTTTAAAAAAAATGAATAAATTCCTAGTAAGAACAACATTCGTTTTTGACATAAGTTTATTTATTGTATTACATTATACTACAATTAGTCCTGGTTACGTGTGTGTGTTTGTGTGTGTGTGTGTGTGTGTGTGTAAATGTCGGATTTACAAAAAAAAGCCAGATGTGAATGACTAGTTTCCTGCACCCTTTATCCAGTGTCTGGAGGTGTTCTCTATCTGTCTTCTGGGTTAGGGGGGGTTCCGATGTCTTCCGTGTGAAGCTTGAGAGTCAGATCTGGAAGACACACACACACACGCAATGTCTGTCACACACACACACACACACACACACACACACACACACACACACACACACACACACACACACACACACACACACACACACACACACACACACACACACACACACTGTCACACACACTGTCACACACACTGTCACACACACACACACAACGTTGAGCAGAAAAAGCAGCAGCTCCCCACCCACACCTCCAGGAGCTCACATGATAGTTAACAGAAGAAGCCGACACCACAGATGACCCCCCCCCCCGTCTCAGCTCACAGGCAGGAGGCAGCGAGGACTGCACGCACGCTCCTAGGAGGGAGGAGGAGGAGGAGAGCAGAGAGTGAAACGCCAGTGGCAGCAGTGAGTGCGGCCGACCAGCGGAACCCCTGGGACTCGAGGGGGGGAGAAAGGAAGAGAGGAAAGGCTGCGACCAGCACCATGCTTCCCACCCCCCCTCCCCCCCACACCCATCTCCTTCCCCGTGCGGGCAGCCATGGGGACCAGGGGGGAAGCGGGGTGTGGGGGGGGGGGAACACCCCCGCTACCATCTCCTACCTCGTGGGTAGACACGGGAACCTGGAGGGAAGCAAGGACTGGGGGGAGGAGCGAGGATGGGGGGGAATGGGGAACAACCCCGCTACCATCACCCACCCCGCGGGCAGACACAGGGACAGGGAGGGGAAGCGGGGACAGGGAGGGGGGGATGCAATGGAGTACTAACCTCTTCAAGCAGCAGGAAGAGGATGCGCCTGCGTGGCCTTAGCCTGGATGGGAAAAAAAATCTTGGCAGCCCGCCAAGTCCTGTCAGCCAATCAGGCTGCTGGATTTAAAAAAAAAAAATTCCGCACGCAGGGAAAATAAAAAAAAAACACATGCGCTGCTTGGGCGGCCATAAGGAGGTTGCCACGAGGTCAAATCGACTCACCCTGGGCGTGCGGGGGAATACTGTAGGTTTGTCGAACACTGGTTATGGGTATTACGGATGTCATGTCACTATGTATTGTGTTCATTTAAGGAATGTGCCTGTAACAGGAGAGTAATCCATGTTCAAGTAATGTGCCTTTAATCTAGCAGTATGGTGGTTAACAGCTGGTAGTCAATTAATAAACACCACCTGCCTGATCTAGATTGCTTACAAAAGCCTGTCTGTTGAGACAGGAAGTAACTCCTTAGCTCTGACTGAGAGCTGAACTTTGGAGACAGAGCAGTGTTCTTGAGTCTCCCAGGAGAGACTGACCAAGAGAACACACATCTCTGGAGCTGACCGGTCTTGAGCTCTGCCCAGCATAGCTGATTGCAAGACACCAAATAAGACTTCTAAACCTGGATGCTGATTTTCTGTGCACGCACGGGTGCGGTTCCAGGAGAGCAGAGAAGCTTACTCTACAGCAGCTAACAGATAAAACTTTCATTATTAAGAGACTGCTTATATCTGCTTATTTCATGCTATATGTTTTGGGGCTGCGAGACATGCTTTACTAAGGGAGATGTGAATTAATTGCATAGGATTTCACTAGAAATACTCCCAAGTGAATAGATGATTTCCTGATGAAAAGGAAAAGGCACAATAAAGCCTATTATAATTTCACCTTATAAAGTCTCCAATTGTGTACCTCTGTGAACGTCCGTCTACAGTGCCCTATAAGGTTAATGTCCATAGTTATGGCCCAAGATTGTTCTCATGCAGGAAGAGATGTAAGCAGGTGCTTATAGACTAAGACCGAGATTCTAGTGGTGGCGATGATAACTGCGATGGTGCGCGGCGCCAAAACAAATACCTGAAGTCCGTCGCGGGTGCCCATAGTGTGCACGACCGCACGGGTCCAACAATGAGGAGACCAAATTTTGAGGCTACAAAAGATTTTGTTTTGAGACGCGACGGCCGCATGATGTCAGCATCACGTAGAGCGGTTCAGCCAATAATGGCAAACCGCTCACATGAAGTCAATGGTCATGTCTCCGCCACACCTCAATCGCCTCCCGAGGTCTCCTGCACCTACAGTGTAGGTTTGCGTGCAAGCACCGCGTGAGAGACATCACGCGGTCGCGCGCACGCTCTGCAGCCTCCCACTATAATCTCAACCTAAGAATGCCATGCACCAAAACTGGATAGTGATCCCAGAGAACAGTGTGTGTCCCCCATAAACAGTCCACCTGAGATTGGACATTATTGAGGCTATGCAGGAGATTGCAAATCTAACCAATACTAAAGTAAACAAGCAGAAGTTCCTCCCCAGGGTAGGAGTGAGAGCTATCAGGGCTGGTAATTCACTTAGCCAGCCAGCACATAATGGAGTCTGGACCTGTTATCCAAATGTGGGCTTGGTGATGTGCTAAGGACACTGGAGTAATGGGGAGGGGTGTTCACTTAGGCCAGTGGAACAGTCACTACAAAAGCAGAGCCATTGTTTGTCCCCGACTCTGAGGCGCCAATCTCCACTGGAGGAATGAGGCTGGCACTGGGTCTAATCCCCATCGGCGCGATTCATATTGGTCAGTTTAAATTTCCCACTTCCCTTAATCCCACGCTATTGGCTGTTTTAGAGCACTGTCCCCGCCCACGGCTCAGATTTGTCCATCACAGGCGAGTTTTGTGATTGGCTGGTACATAGCATCCGTGCTCTGATTGGTTGGCACCCCATCTTCCATGGATTTATATGGACATAGGAAAACTATGCAATCCCCTGTTGATTACAGTTCCACAGACAGTTGGTGTATTACTCTGAGGTTTTGCTACTAAATAGGTACAGTTGGAGCGTATGCTAAAAATATATGATTCATTCTGAGGGAAAGTAAATTGTATTGTACCTCAAATCTTGAAGAGGAAGTATTTTGGATGCAGTTAATATTAAATAATCAAAATTCTAGTTACAATGACTCACAAAAATAGTTGGATCTGCCCTTGCAAAGAAAAGCAGGATAAGAAGATCTCAACATAATATTTCAAGGCTGAAAGATGCTGGAAGTAATTCAGCCAGCTCAATCAGACTGACTCAGAATATCACTTCAAATATCATGTAAGCTCATTTTGTTGTTAATATTTAATTTTATCAATCGTGGGCTGCATATTAATATCCATACAGAAGACAGTGTAATTGGTAATGCAAAGTCAGACTGGCAAATCTTGCCTGTATGTTCTTGATGAATCCCCAGATTTCCTGTCTTCTGTTTCTCATTTCTCTGATTGTGCCTTGCTGATTTTGTAAGTAAATCATCCTCTTATTGCACAGAACTTTGCCACCAATAAACATTACCTTACTGTAAATGGATCATTCAAACTGGGTGTGTATATATATATATGTGTATATATATATATATATATATGTGTATATATATATATATATGTGTATATATATATATTGTATTGTATTGTATTGTATGTCTTTATTTATATAGCGCCATTAATGTACATAGCGCTTCACAGCAGTAATACATGTGGTAATCCAATAAATAACAGATAATATAAATAACAGATCATGGGAATAAGTGCTTTAGACATTAAGGAAGAGGAGTCCCTGCTCCGAGGAGCTTACAGTCTAATTGGTAGGTAGGGAGAACGTACAGAGACAGTAGGAGGGAGTTCTGGTAAGTGCATCTGCAGGGGGCCAAGCTTTATGTGCCATGTGTTCAGAATAGCCACAGTCCTATTCATATGCTTCTTTAAGCAAGTGTGTCTTAAGGTGGGTCTTAAAGGTGGATAGAGAGGGTGCTAGTCGGGTACTGAGGGGAAGGGCATTCCAGAGGTGAGGGGCAGTCAATGAAAAAGGTTTAAGGCGGGAGAGGGCTTTAGATACAAAGGGGGTAGAAAGAAGACATCCTTGAGAAGAACGCAAGAGTCTGGATGGTGCATAACGAGAAATTAGGGCTGAGATGTAAGGAGGGGCAGAAGAGTGTAAAGCTTTAAAAGTGAGGAGAAGAATGGAATGTGAGATGCGGGATTTGATCGGAAGCCAGGAGAGGGATTTCATGAGGGGAGATGCTGAGACAGATCTAGGAAAGAGTAGAGTGATTCTGGCAGCAGCGTTAAGGATAGATTGTAGGGGAGACAGGTGAGAGGCAGGAAGGCCGGACAGCAGGAGGTTACAGTAATCAAGACGGGAGAGAATGAGGGCCTGAGTCAGAGTTTTAGCAGTCGAGCAACAGAGGAAAGGGCGTATCTTTGTTATATTGCGGAGGAAAAAGCGACAGGTTTTAGAAATGTTTTGAATGTGAGGGGCAAATGTGAGAGAGGAGTCGAGTGTGACCCCAAGGCAGCGTGCTTGGGCTACTGGGTGAATGATCGTAGTTCCAACAGTAATGTGGAAGGAGGTAGTAGGGCCAGGTTTGGGAGGAAGTATGAGGAGCTCTGTTTTAGCCATGTTGAGTTTAAGGCGGCGGAGGGCCATCCAGGATGATATAGCAGAGAGACATTCAGAAACTTTGGTTTGTACAGTAGGTGTAAGGTCGGGTGTTGAGAAATATATTTGTGTGTCGTCAGCATAGAGGTGATAATTAAACCCAAAAGATGTTATTAGGTCACCTAGAGAGAGTGTATACAGAGAAAAGAGAAGAGGTCCCAGGACAGATATAGGATATAGCAACTGTAAAAAATTTACAGTTGCTTTATGCTTTACTGTGTGTATATATATATATATATATATATATATATATATATATATATATATATATATATATATATATATATATATATATATATATATATAGTGATTGAAAGATTCAACAGCGCCTGGATGTGTACTAGCCTCACAGACTCCTGACAACAAACAGACCGCCAAAAATAATTAGCACAGATGACCTGTATGAATACAATTGTATAATATTTAAAATTGGAATTCAGATGGTGGTTGTAGAACAATGGTGAGTGTGAGTGTGAAAAAAGTACAAAATTATAAAAAAAATATATATGTTAATAAAAAATGAACTAAATAAAAAATATATACTATTTATGTAAAGAAAACACAAAAAATGTTAAAAATAAATTGTATGAAATATGAAAATCAAACATAAAAATAAAAAATATATAAATCGGTTTAAAAAGTGAAAATGAAATAAAAAATGTATAGATAAAAATGAGGGTTTTTCACATAGATTTTAGATGATTCTGTATGGAGATTACAACGTCCAGGCTGCTTCTTCTTTGGGGTCAGCAACCTCCCAGCAAATTCTATTGGAGAAAAAAGAGAAAAAGCGCCCGATCCATGTGTAAAATCTGATAACAAAATTTTAATAAAAGATGACAAGACAAATGCACACTCACAATTTGTCAATGCAAAGTAAGCATTGTATGGGTAAACCCATGCGCCAACATGTAACTGCTCGCCGAACGTTTGCTTCAATACATCAGACCTCACTGCTACCGGTGTATCATGATCAGATGTTCCTCCGGCAATTCAGGTAAACAGTCTGTTGTTCCTAGCAAATGGTATTAGATGCTCAGGGAACATCCTCCCTTTCCTGGCAAAAGACACAAGAGCTACTCCACCAACGTAGCTCCTTGAAACCACGTGCTCTACGCGTTTCTTCCGATTGACGGATCCGGGACACCCCCTCCCTCCCCGCCAATCAGCAGCTCTGCGTGGGGTGTGGGGGAGGGAAGAGTCAGGACAAACATAGCCTCCCCGTGTCCCCCTTCCTCCACACATAAACTGACTGCCCCACACACACACTGACTGCCCCACACACACACTGACTACCCCACACACACACACACACTGACTGCCCCACACACACTGACTGGCCCACACACACACACACTGACTGCCCCACACACACACACTGACTGCCCCACACACACACACTGACTGCCCCACACACACTGACTGCCTGACACACACACTGACTGCCTGACACACACACTGACTGCCTGACACACCTGACACACACACACACTGACTGCCTGACACACACACACACACACACACACACACACACACACTGACTGACGCACACACACACGGACTGACACCCATACACACACTGACTGACGCACACACACTGACTGGACGACGCACACATACACACTGACTGGCTGACGCACACACACACACTGACTGGCACACTCACACTGGCTGACACGCACACATACTCACACTGACTAACGCGCACACACACACACTGACTGACATGCACACACACACACTCAATGACGCGCACACACACACTCAATGACGCGCACACACACACTGACTAACACGCACACACACACACACACTGCCTGACACACACACACACTTACTGATGCACACACAATTTGTCTGATGCACACACACAAACATACACACTGCATGAAGCTGCATGAAGCTGTAAAGGGGGGGAGCTGTAAAGGGTGGGGGGGAATGGATTGATATGAACGGGGGACAAACAGAGATGGGGGAAACGGGAAGAGAGCGAGAGAGGGGAGGTGATAGAGGAGAGAGAGAGGGAGGGGGGGAGAGCGGGGGAGAGGGAGAGAGAGGGGGGGGGGGGGGGAGATAGAGGGGGGGAGGGGAGGAGAGAGGGAGGGGAGAGAGGCAAGGGGACAGAGAGAGGGGAAGGAGGGGAGAGAGAGAAGGGGGAAGGGGTAAAGAGGGGTGGAAGGGAGATAAATAGAGAGGGGGAGGGAGGGGAGAGAGAGGGGAGCGGGAACATTACATCCCGGGCAACGCCGAGTATATAAGCTAATATATATATATAAACAACAGAGGAAAAGCAACCTTTAAATAGCATACGGACATAGATGGAAGTGTAACAAAATAAATTTATTGAGGTGAATAAAACAGGGGATAAAGTTAAAAGGTGAGGGGGGCTCAACACTACCTAGACAATGTGGACCTGGAGGCAAGGGTCTAAATTAAGATCCAAAGCAAGACATGCACAGGACACACTGTGTGCTCATTTGCATGTCATTTCCCATAATCCCTTGCTGCAGTGGAAGTGCTGTATGCTGGGTGATGGTGGGGAAAGGCGGGGTTGCAGACCTGCCTAAGACATGCAGATGAGCATACAGTTGTATTTGCATATTTGCTTTCCTGTGGAGGGTTTTTGTCACTTTTTTTACTCACCATAACTTAACTCAGTATTATGGTATAGCCTATCCCATAGCCTCTTTTGCATACCCAGTTAAAATCAACCCCACACTGATGAGACCCATCAAGGTCGAAACAGCTGTCTGTGGGTGGTTTTCTGGGTATGCACCTTAACCCTGGCTGTGCTCAAAGCTGTGACCATGCAGCAAGCTTAAGCCTATAGGGAACCATGTTAAAAATGGTTATTGAGGCAAAAAGAGACACTGTGTGCTCATTTGCATGTCATTTCCCATAATCCCTTGCTGCAGTGGAAGTGCTGTATGCTGGGTGATGGTGGGGAAAGGCGGGGTTGCAGACCTGCCTAAGACATGCAGATGAGCATACAGTTGTATTTGCATATTTGCATTCCTGTGGAGGGTTTTTGTCACTTTTTTTACTCACCATAACTTAACTCAGTATTATTATATATATATATATAATATATATATATATATATATATATATACATATATACATATACACACATATATATATATATATATACATATATACACATACACACATATATATATATATATATATATATATATATATATATATAACACCCTTTCCCTATACCCGAGGGAAACAGCAATTACTAGTGTTACGGTGCAAACCTGTTTATAGAAGGCCTAAGCCTACGCTCCTGGGGAGGCTGATGCAGCACCTCCACCCGTGAGGATCCCAGCGTAGGCAGGATAGCCCCTCATGGCAACCGATATACCTATAGACTATACCCCAAATAATCACAACTGGAAGAGGTGACGACTAATCTGGAAAAGGCCAACACCGTAATTGCCACCATGGATGAAAAACAGATTAAGTCTGACAAATTGATTGCTATCCTAAAATAGAAATACGGGAAGGCTTTACAAGAGGTTCACGCGATCAGCACAGAGGTGCAACACTCACGCCTGGAGGGCCACGGTCTGAACACAGAGCTGGAATGTTGAAGCAAACCCATGAGATTGCCCTGAGTGAGTTAGAGACTGTAAAGCAAGAAAATGAGAGTCTGAAAATGAAAATTTCAGATTTGACTGAACAAGCAGAAAAAGTGAAGAAACAGTTGACTCCAGGAAGAAATTGAGGCTCTGAGAACAGAATTGCGAGATGTATGCACAAAACAGAATTCTCGCGGAGCAACTTAACGTATTTAAAAAGAAGAAAAGCATTCGAATAATTCAGAAGCACTGCAAAGCTCTTGTCCAAGCAAGAAGGGAAAGAGAAAATTATCAATGTAAACGCGCCGCAACTATCATCCTACAGGCTGCCTACAGAGGGATGAAAATTCATCAGTTTAATCGCCGGAATAAAGCAGCCGCACTGAGGGGAAAAAGAAATACAGAAGGACA
Source organism: Ascaphus truei (assembly GCF_040206685.1). Lineage (NCBI taxonomy): Eukaryota > Metazoa > Chordata > Amphibia > Anura > Ascaphidae > Ascaphus > Ascaphus truei. Next base: position 227,083,101 of record NC_134486.1, on the reverse strand, counting down.
GCAACAAAGATGCTACCAGGACATGGGAGAAGCTGCTAGAGTGGTTCAGTAGGGATATCAACCCTACCTCCTAAACAAGCAAGCTGTACGTTCCTATACACGTAAACTCAATGCCCTCACTGATGACAAAGAGGAAGGAGAAATAATTGACTTTGATTGTGCTGCTGTTATTCCAGAAACAGATAGGCACCCTCCTGAGAATACTGAGAATGTAGTCCCTGATCTGGGATTCAAAAATCCAGATCCTCCATTTCATTTACGTTGTCCAGATGATTATCAAACTAGTGAACACACCCAGGCCACCACAAAAGATGTTTTAGCCAAGTGGGTGGCAGTCCCTGAAAACACAAACTTGATGACAGATCCTGATGACGTTAATATGGACTACGTCTATACAGAGGCAACTAGGTCTCCAAAACCCAAAGGCCTGGTAATGGCCCCAAGAGGGAAATGAAAGATTGAAAAGAAAAAGTGACGAAGGTCAACACGGCGCCTGAATAGTTCCAGATCTTGCCACTCTGGACCACAGTGTGGAGCCAAGGAGAATCCGGTCCGGGTGTTTCGTCAGTGGCAGAAGAAACAGTCCAGGCATTTGCAGGATGCAGCGGGCGTTGAAATGAAGTCAGAGGATGTAATGGACTGGAAGTCAAAAAGAAAAAAAAATGTTTTCGGAACTGACCAATTTTTATGTTACATGTGTGGACTATGTCACGGACACTTAACTTTGCAAATAAGTTAGTGTAGTTATGCTATATTAGGCCTCTAGAATAAGCATTTTGTAAATATTGCAATGTTATATTGTTTCTCTGCGTTGAAAATGTAGCTAAACTACAAATTACTATACAGGGTTGACAGCCCTTTCTGTTGGTAAATATATAATGAGGTTCATATTCTAGAGTAGAAAAGAAAAACCCAGGGAGGTGATAGAAACCGTCCGGTTTTGTGAGTATATTTATCATATCCTGGGTTATAGGAATTTGTTGCTAGAAATATATTTTTGAAAATATTTCCCTAATAGAGGGCAACAAAATATGTTTGCCAAGTATAGTCTCATGACGAAACCTATTGTCCATAATTGCCGTGAAAAAAGTTCATATTCGTGTCATGTGAATGGTTAATATTGTACTGGGGAGTTAGCTCAAGTATTTCAGGTAGGACACTCACCCCAGTGAGGTCCATGGCCGCTCACCCCAGTAGGTGTGAGCTGGGGAGGGGGATATGTGACATAGTCCAAAGATGTTAGGCAGCTTTCTGTCCCGTTTTAGGTCAGAAAGTGCAGGAATAGTGCAAAATGATCCATTCCACAGCTTCACATTTACTCAGGTTGGTGGATGGAAAATCCAGACCACAGATTACAATGTGCCTAGTTCTCCCTCACCTGCTTTCCTAATCACTAGCACAAGTATTTAGAGCAGAGAAGGTTGCTTTTCAGTCTCTCTTCGTAGAGCCTGGAGACTGGGGATTTCGCTGCTCCCCTGCATCCAGTTCGGGGAGGACGCCCCCTTCAAGTATCACAGTACCAGAGGATTTGCCTGGACACTTGGGACCGAGTTCCCACCACGAACAGATAAGACAAACAAATGTTTATTGCTGTATCTAAAAGACTGTTTTGCTGTATCTAGTGACACTAAATGAGAGGGCATTGTTTTAAGTTGGGGAACCAGGTTAGTTGGCCCAGTAGCAGTTAGAGAGGCTGATTCTGCTGTGTAGTTAGATCCCTGAATGGGATAGGATTTTGTTTATATGATTTGGTTTTTGGTTTCTTGAAGTAACAGTGTGGGAAATACTATAACACTGATATGAGTAAACCGCTGAAGGTTAATAGCTGAGTGCCTCCTGCCTACACATGTTAAAGCTGCAGTCCCTTACTGGGATGAAAATAAAGCAGGCAGAAGCCTGAGTTAAGCTACATAATACTTTGTATGATCCTGTTTTTTGTATAATTAACCCTAGAAGACTGTGTCGGGAAGATCCCAGACAGGCGTCAGTGCTACAAAAGAGGGGCGTTTGTCACAATATATATATATATATTGTGACAAACGGCTTACTCCGGGGCTCCGCCGTCTGTCCGGGACTGTTAGAACACAGTCTTTTAGGGTAGGTTAAATGACGAGGCGTAACGTGCTGTTCCTTTAAACAGGCTATGCCTGGTTTATTCAGTCCCAGGCACTGAGACTGCCACAGTGTATACAAAAGAAATACAAGCAAAACAAAATCCTGCTCACCTGAGCACTAACTTAACTAAGGTTTCCCTGACTCAGGGTTGGAGTGGCTTTTCCACTTCCAACAACAAAAATAAGGAACTTTGCAGTTTTAGAAAAAAGGAGTAGAATGGTTTAACCTTGTTTGGGGAGAGGCTTTTCCCCTCTCTGCTTCCAGCAGCCTTCTTGCCTCCACGCTCTTGGGGAGAGGGAAAAGGAACCAGGAAATCAGTCATAAATACCTGATCTCTAACCAGCAGGACAGGTGACAGAAATCAGGCAGCAGACAAACCCTGGTCTGGATCCCTCATCCCTCAGTTCCAGCACTTGCCAAACTGTGGGATGGAGTGCATGCATTATGAGGCTGCACTTTCCAGCCTAAACAGGACAGCAACTGTTCAGTATCCTGGGAGCCCTATATATGGAATTTATTACCATCCCCTGGTTTCTGTCACATATCCTCCCCCCCAGCTCAGACCCCGAGGGATGTGCGACCATGGAAATTAGGGAGTGCATCCTTGACAACCCGTCAGCATTGCCATGTTTGTGCCCTGACCTGTCTTCCACAGAAAATTTAAAGGGTTGTAGACTTAGGAACCACCTGGTCATTCTAGCATTATTCTCACTGTTTTGACACATCCAGGTGAGGGGTGCATGATCTGTGACCAACCGGAATTTTCTCCCCAACAGATAGTATTTGATCGTCTCTACAGCCTACTTTATTGCGAGACATTCTTTCTCGACTATGGAGTAATTTTTCTCCTGGGGATTTAGTTTCCTACTGAAATAAAGGATGGGGTGCTCCTCACCTTGAGACTCCTGGGAGAGTACAGCCCCCAGACCTACCTCAGGTCTGTCGGTTTGGACTAAAAACTCTTTAGAGAAGTCAGGTGTGACCACACTGGTTGGGCACAGAGAGCTTCTTTCAGGCTTCTAAAGGCCTGTTCGATTTCGGGGGACCACTTTATCATTAGGGGCCCTCTTGCTTTTGTGAGGTTGGTTAGTGGGGTTGCCGTAGTTGCAAAATTAGGAATAAACCTTCTATAGTAACCAATTAATCCCAAAAAGGTCCTTACTTGTTTTTTTGTAACTGTCCTTGGCCAATTTTGTATCACCTCTACTTTGAGTGTTTGGGGTTTGAGTAAACCTCTGCCAATAGAATACCCCAGATACTTGGCCTCCTCCAGACCAATAGTGCATTTAGCGGGGTTAGCAGTTAGTCCAGCAGACCGAACTGCGTCAAGCACAGCTTGGACCTTTGGAAGGTAGGATTGACAATCTTCACTATGGATTACCACATCATCCAGGTAGGCGACAGCATACCGAGCATGTGGTTTTAAAATTTTATCCATCCTTCTTTGGAATGTGGTGGGAGCTCAATGTAAGCCAAAAGGCAACACCCTATACTGAAAGAGGCTGTCTGGGGTTGAGAAGGCTGTCTTTTCTTTTGCTCTTTCTATGAGGGGAACCTGCCAGTACCCTTTTGTTAGGTCTAGGGTCGTGAGATATCGGGCTTTGCCCAGTCACTCTACCAGTTCATCAACCCTGGGCATAGGATAAGTATCAAATTTTGACACAGCGTTTAGTTTACGGTAGTCATTGCAAAACCTTGTTGTACCGTCTGGTTTTGGGACTAAAACTATAGGGCTGTTCCACCCACTTTGGGTTTCTTCAATTACATCTAGTTTTAGCATTTTTTTTACCTCTAAACTTATAGCCTCTCTTTTGGCCTCTGGGATTCGGTAAGGTTTAAGGTTAACTCGGACCCCCGGTTCAGAGACTAGGTCATGTTCAATTACGCTAGTTCTACCTGACTGTGTAGAGAAGACTTCTTTGTTTATTCTCACTAAATTCTGGACCTCTCGTTTCTGATGAACGGACAGGGTTTCAGCTATGCTAACCTCTGGGTCAGTTTCTCGATTCTCTGACGGACCACTAGGGTTAACAAGACCTCTCTATCTTTCCAGGGCTTAAGTAGGTTTATATGGTAAATTTGCTCAGGTTTCCTCCTCCCTGGCTGTCTCACCTTGTAATTTACTTCTCCCACTCTTTCCAAGACCTCATATGGCCCATGCCACTTAGCAAGGAATTTACTCTCTACGGTGGGAACCAGAACTAGTACCCTATCGCCTGGAAAAAAAATTCTGACCGTAGCACCCTTATTATACGTATTCCTCTGGGCCTCTTGAGCCTTTTCCATGTGTTCCCTCACTATAGGTAGGACTGCAGCTATGCGGTCCTGCATCTGGGCAACATGCTCTATTACACTTCTGTATGGGGTAACCTCGTGTTCCCAAGTCTCTTTGGCTATATCCAGTAAGCCCCTTGGGTGTCGGCCATACAATAGTTCAAACGGGGAGAAGCCTGTGGATGATTGGGGAACCTCCCTAATGGCAAATAACAGGTATGGTAACAAACAATCCCAGTTTTTCCCATCCTTATCGACCGCCTGGCGTAACATGCTCTTTAAGGTTTTATTGAACCTTTCCACTAAACCATCTGTTTGTGGATGATAGACTGAGGTTCTGAGATGCTTGATTTTTAGGAGTTTACATAACTCTTTTGTTACTTGGGACATAAATGGTGTTCCCTGGTCAGTTAAGATCTCTTTAGGAATTCCGACCCGGGTAAACAGAACTAATAACTCTTTTGCTATGTTTTTAGCAGAGGTGCTACGTAGGGGAACTGCCTCCGGATATCGGGTGGCATAATCTAATATTACCAATATATGATGATGTCCCCTAGCAGACTTTATTAGGGGTCCTACTAGATCCATAGCAATCCGGTCAAATGGTACATCTATTATGGGAAGGGGTACCAATGGGCTACGATACGCTTTGAACGGGGCGGTGATCTGACATTCTGGGCATAAGGAGCAATAATTTGTAATTTCTGCCAGAACCCCAGGCCAATAGAAACTTCGGAAAACCTTTTCTTTTGTCTTTTCCACCCCTAGGTGTCCCCCCAATGGGTGACTATGTGCGAGGTGTAATACTACATTACGGAATGTCCGTGGTACCAACAATTGTTTAGTTATAATTGATTTCCTTTTATCAACCCGATATACTAGGTCATTCTCTACCTCAAAGTAGGGGTAGGCAAGTGACCTATCTGGTTGGCCCGGAGTACTATTCTGGTCCCGTATATTCCCCCTTGCTTCCGCTAATGTGGGGTCTTCCCACTGGGCCTTCTTAAAAACCCCAGGACTGACCTCTAGGTCAGCGAAGGTCTTATCCTGTTCTGGGGTGGTAAGCGCCTGTTCAACATCTTGATTTGGGGTATACCCTACCAAGGTGGCCATGGGAAAGGGGATTTTACAGCACTTTTCCTCTTTCCCCTTTTTATTTGGGCCCTCGTCAACCTCCATTTCTGAAAAAGGGAACGGATTTGTTTCTTCTATTACTTCTTTATGGTCCGCTATTGAACTCTGGGCGCTATTCTGAGAGGAGGACCACATTTTTAGAAAATGGAGAAAGTCGGTCCCTATGAACACATCATGTGCCATTTGGGTTCTATACCCACTTTGAAATCTAAAGAACCAAACTCTGTTTCAATAAGAACATCCCCAGTGGAATATTCGTGATTATCCCCATGTATACAACAAATTGCCACTCTTTGTGAACTGTTTACCTGTTCAACACGCATTCGGACACTAGTGTAACCATACTCCCAGAGTCAAGTAGTGCCCGAACCCTCTTACCATTTACCTTTACAAATGCCCAGAGATGGTTATTCAAGTGGTCCTCTGGGCTAGGGCCCATACATTGAGACCACAACGAATAAGGTTCAACGCTGTTGCATTGCATTGGTTCAGTATTTAGTGGGCAGACTTTTGCGGTGTGACCCCTCTAATAACAATTTACACATTTAGGTACATAGTTTGTGTCCCACTTAGAGCCCTTTTTCGGCTCCCCACGTTGGCTGTTGCCCTTAGTATGCGAGTCACTGTTGCTGGTGCTGTGTGAAGGCAGTCATCGCTCTTCAGCCCCCCTTAACCCTGGCACCCTTTTACCGTCTCTGGAAGAGTCCTGGAACCTTGGGTAGTGGGGATGCTGCATGACTGTGGGTTGCAGGTGCTCTTCTGCTGCATTGTACCTTTCTACGAGGGCCACCAGCTCGTCTGCATTGTGGGGGTCACTCTGACTGACCCAACGGTGTATGGCAGAGGGAAGTTTCCTCAAGAACTGGTCCATGACCAACCGTTCCACTTCTGAGCGAGGTGGATGAGGTCATACATCTGGAATCGGGTGGCTTTATCCAACGTGATGGACCATGTGTGGAACCTTTGGGCGCGAACGGCCGTGGTTAAGCCGAGGCGGGCGAGGATCTCGAACTTCAATTTTGCGTAGACATTAGCTTCGGCTGGCTCTAGATCAAAGTAAGCCTTCTGGGGTTCGCCGCTTAAGAAGGGTGAGATTAGACTGGCCCACTCAGCTTCTGGCCAACCCTTTCTCTGTGCCGTGCGTTGAAAAGTGAGAAGATAGGTTTCAACATCATCCGAGGGCCCATCTTCTGAAGGTAGTGGCTTGCCCTGGTCATTTTCGGACTGGGGCTGCCTCTTCCAGTGGAGTCTTACTGATAGTCCCTCTCAGGATCTCGAGTTCCTGTTGTAAGCTCTGGGCGAACCGTTGTTGATCCTCTCTCAGCAAGCGGTTTGTCTCTTGCTGGTTTGCATTCACATTTTGCAGAGCTGCATTCGTCTGTTGCTGGTTTGCATTAGTCTCTTGCTGGGCTATTAACAGCTGTTGATGGGTTGCATTAGTCTCTTGCTGGGCTATTAACAGCTGTTGCTGGGTTGTATTCACCTGTTGCTGGATTTCCTTTGCGTCTTTCTGGGCAGCGACATTGCGCACCAGCGCACTCACCACGTCCTCCATCTTGTTTGGAGGAAAAAAACTTTTTTTTTTTTTTTTTTTCTTTAAAGTTCTTTAACCCGCAGACCTTTTAGTGTTCTGCCCGCATTCTCCACCATATGTGACAAACGGCTTACTCCGGGGCTCCACCGTCTGTCTGGGACTGTTAGAACACAGTCTTTTAGGGTAGGTTAAATGACGAGGCGTAACGTGCTGTTCCTTTAAACAGGCTATGCCTGGTTTATTCAGTCCCAGGCACTGAGACTGCCACAATGTATACAAAAGAAACACAAGCAAAACAAAATCCTGCTCACCTGAGCACTAACTTAACTAAGGTTTCCCTGACTCAGGGTTGGAGTGGCTTTTCCACTTCCAACAACAAAAATAAGGAACTTTGCAGTTTTAGAAAAAAGGAGTAGAATGGTTTAACCTGTTTGGGGAGAGGCTTTTCCCCTCTCTGCTTCCAGCAGCCTTCCTGCCTCCAAGCTCTTGGGGAGAGGGGAGAGGAACCAGGAAATCAGCCTTAAATACCTGATCTCTAACCAGCAGGACAGGTGACAGAAATCAGGCAGCAGACAAACCCTGGTCTGGATTCCTCATCCCTCAGTTCCAGCACTTGCCAAACTGTGGGATGGAGTGCATGCATTATGAGGCTGCACTTTACAGCCTAAACAGGACAGAAACTGTTCAGTATCCTGGGAGCCCTATATATGGAATTTATTACCATCCCCTGGTTTCTGTCACAATATATATTACATTATCAAAACTGGAGCAAAGAAACTGCCTTAAAAACAAACAAAAAAAAACAATTCCATTGCATCCTATGGGTTATTATTTTGATCTTACATTTTCTCTAGTTTTGCAGCTAGGATACTTTGCTATACAGTCATAGGGGGCCATGTTTCAAAATCTTCCAGCTTCAAAACTCTGGAACAGTTGGAGCAACAACAAAAAAAACAACAAATATCAAGTCAGTTGTCTCCCATGGAACCTTTTTCTTTGATGAAAAAAAATTGCTACAGTTTTGCCCTGATTTGCAGTCCGAAGACTTTGAAATATAGCCCTTTAAAACTACTGGAATCTTTATTGCTCATACAGTATGGGGTAACTCTATATACTCCGAAGTAGAAATTAGGTCATTTTTTTTACTTTGACGTCATTGAGGGTTTTCGTCCGAAAATGGCCCAAATGTCCACTTTGGAGTATATATAATAGAGTTAGCCACATAGACAGTGAAGAGCTACTATACATTATTTGTTTGGCTTTGCAAAGTTTTAGTATACTGTACCAATAATCCTGTAGTCATTAACTTTCACACTGAGTGCTTGTTGTTCTATCATAATATATTTTATGTCCGTATCAGTAAGCAAAAATTCTACTAAGGAAAATGTTCAAATATCTGAAAGGGGGACACTGTGGTTTGCATTGGTCATACTCAACAATATTATATACATAATGACGTTGTAGGTCCAATATTGTATATCTTGTAATCGACATGTAATCATACTAGAGGTGATGGAATAACATTGCAAACACAAAGTACCACTACGTTTTTCATTTACAGACTTACAGCTCCACTTTCTTTCTAAGGAAAAAATGATTTGTTTTATAAAGGCTCTTTCCGGAGTTAGGACATAAATATTGTATGAATCTTATAAAATAAGATCCAAAGAGCTGTGCCCCACTGTGCTTTGAAACCAAGCACGATACTACTATTTTTCTAAGGCGCTTTGACCATTGTTTATAACATAACCAACAGAATAACATTGACAATTAACTATAAGCATGTGTGCCGCTTACCCTGCACCATGAATGACAAGACCAATGAAGAAAATGATTGACAGATTATGAGTATACCAGAATACTTCATAAAATGACCTTCTTATAAGATCTGTGGATGAGGTTAAAATTAGGATGAGAGTCAAAGTAATCACAAAACCAGTGATGCCAGCTAACGTGACAAGTACTTCTTTGGTAACATTCTGGAAAAAGAACAAAACAAAAGTAATTAAATGAGACATATTAAAAACAGACATAAACCCCATCACTAATCAAGAGAACGTGTTATTAGGCAGTACTAGGAGTTTGCCAAAAAGGGCAAAGCGAGACTAAATGATGATTTTTGCCCTTTTTTTCTGAAACGATTTGAACATTTCCATACTGCCAACTACCGTTCATTACTGCTGTAAAATAATGGAGTAAAAGGGGTTTCCCTATAATGTCTCAACCATTTGGAGTGACTATCAATGATAGAATGACGGGCTCATTTCGTGCATACATTTCCATTCTCAATTGAAGCATCATTTTTCGGTCTTTGAAACCTCATTTCTTATTAAATTGAGTGATTGAATCTCGACAGTTACTGTATGTTCAACAAGATTTGTTTTCAATTGTACTGTAAGGTCATACGTGAGGTGTGTAGAGTGCCCAGGGAAAATGTTTTTTTATTTTATCAGAATCAAAAACTGCTATTGAAAAAAATCAATAGGAACAGAATAACTTACAGTATTGTAATTTCTAATTGGGTTTAAATAGCTTTCATTCGAGTTGTTTCCAATGTAAGAAAGCATGTTACATAGTGCTCCGGCTTCTTTTGATTGACTGATGTTATATCGCTCCATATTGATCAAATGTGCAATAATATGGATTGCTGTGTGAAATAAACAATGTGTGTTAATACAGCTCTTCACTTTGCAGTGCAAATATAATAGCTATTTAAACTAAACAAGAGAAAGAAACTATCATAGACAGGTAACATCTACATTCTTCTCTTTGTCATTGAGAAATCGTGCCATGCCAATAATTCGGCATTTTAGTGGTAGGAAACATGATATACCTCAATGCCCGCATGTGTTTCCCTTGATCCCTGAAAATGGATGCACTGATGAATGCTGTCCCACTCCTCACACTGAGGATTAGTGATTAGCACTCTGCTCAGCTTTGACACTGCATAATTCTCCCTCCATCATTATTCTATCTATATACTAGCTGTATACTGTAGGATGTAAAAATGCTGCTTAGCGGAATTTTAACATTTTAAAAAGGGAAGAGCTGTACTTTGTATAAGATTAAGGCCCATGTTTACTAAGTGGTGCTATGGTATTAGACACCTTCCAGCACCGGAAGACACCTTATTGCTCAAGTGAATGAGCTGTAAGGTTTCTTATGTGGTGAAAAGTGTCTTTACACCACTTCGTAAATATAGCTCTAAAATTATGTAACAGATTATCACAGGGCCTCTGACACGGCGGATACCACCAGTACTACTGTCCCGGGCCTGGAGAATTGATAATCCTACCACCTTGCCCCCACCCTTACGATGTCCACGCCCCATCCTCAGCCCCTCCTGTGGCCCACTGAATTCCCATCCATGTGTCTGTAGCTCCCTCCCATTCTCCGGATGTTGCTACTCCGTCCTACGCCCATCCACAAGTTGAAGGTAAGTTCACACGCAATCCTCCTCCATACTTGGGCTCCCCCCTCTCCTGCAGCCCTTCCTATTAGGGGGGGGGGAGATAGGAGGGCGGTGAAGGAGATGGTTTGGTTGGAAGGAGGGGCTGACTCAAAGGCTCAAAAGTCATTAAGGTGTCAAGTACTTACCTTGATAAATAGGTACATATGACAGAAACATGCATCTTGTTAGATGCATTCAATTATTTAAAAACTATTCAAGTTCTTGCGTTTTGTATACTTTAATTATGAGTACCTGAATAGTTTTGTCATCCTGAAATTTTTTACTTTCATTTTTAATGAATAAATTAATAGTTTTAACAGGATGTATGTGGCTGTGATATTTAGACTTTAAAACTTGATCTAAGTTGTTTACTAACTTTCTCAGAACATAACAAATGTAATTATGAAAAGTTCAGATTTTTTTTAATTGGCCACCACTGAACATTGGCAATCTGAGCAAATTGTAGCCAATCGCATCACATTAAATTTGACTCTGATTGCCAAGGTTCGGGCTGTCAGATTCCAAATATCCAAACTCATTAATCCCTTTAAAACATGATTATTAATGTTTCTTCCAAAAAGAGACATAGATTGTAGATTAGAGATGTAATCCAGTTTATTGTTTAGCATTTTACCCTTATTATTCAAACTAGTTTACCTGCTTCTGAGAAGATTTCCGTAATAATAGCAACATGCTCAGTGCTAGCTTAAGTAGTTTGTCAAATACTGTAAGTGCCTGATACTTTGAAAGCATATTTCACAAAATATTAATTCCGTCTTCTGAAAAGAAATAAAATGTCTAAAAAAACAACTGAGATATCTGACATAGCAACTAGGAAGGTTCCAGAATTAGATATCCACTGGCAAAAAGGGAATATATAAACCGTGTTATATTGAAATAGCAAAAAAAACATATTTTATTCAGCTGTTGAAAACTGAAATATATGATTAATTCATGCAACATGAACTGGCTTCTCATTTCCTCTTAATACTGAAAAGTGTGACAAACAACAGGGTTTCTGTATTAAGTTCCAAAAACAGCTGCTTCTGTATCAATTTGACGATAATCCTGTCACTAGGTAAATGCATCTCATTGTTACTGTATCAAACTATGTTAATGTATTAAAGTACCTTACACTTATTTTGCCCCACTTACATTATCATGCACTTTAATTCCTATGTGGAGCATCTGGAGAATAGTCACTTTATATACAATTCATCATGGAATCTATCTATTTCTGTTTTGCTTGCAAACGACAAAGTCTTATCATATATAAACTAAGTATCATTAACCAACGTAAATCATATCATATACAGTACATACGCTTATCTGTTTGACCCATGATAATTAGAGATGTGCGAAACTATCCGTAATGCATTTGAAAAATTAAGCCTTTTTATTCTCCCATATTCGATTCCCCGTGAAACGGCAAGCCTTGAAGGGTTAATAATGTGACAAAATATTAAGCTTTTAGCAAAATATCGCCAAACTGTGAGTGAAACGTGCGTGTCCTATTTATAATTTAAGCATTAAGTGAATGTGGAGATTTTAGGGATTTTCACAAATTAGCATATTAACTGAAACTGTTGTGCACCTTCACTTAATGCTTTGCGAGTTGCTGGTAAACTCTGACTCAGTTGCGGCTTTTTTCATGGCTAAAAAAGGGCAACATTTGCATAGTTTGCAATCTCATATGAAAAGTGTGCACATCTCTAATCACAATTACCTTACAAACAAAACAAAAAAATCCTCTTTCTACTCTAGCATTTGCAAACACAAAAACTGATTAGAAAATATTGTCCAAAAATAAATTTAAAAAAGAAGTGGTAGTCTGAAGTAGCTGTGACGATAAGTGCACAAGTGCTTATAGGGACATGGGAAATGGTGTAAAGCAGAAAAAAATATTGATTCATTTAGGGCCATAGGCTTAATTTGAAACATTTTTCTGAAGGCAATCTTATTTTAATTAACCTAGACAAGTGTGAAAATGAAAAATGTTGACATAAGTCTGCAAGGATAGTTTAATAATGGAATGCTGACACCAAAGCAGCACTTATAATACACCGGCATGTGTGAAGGCAAAAAGCCAGCATAAGCACTGCTCCCTTGAGTGCATTTTCAATTGTGCCCTTGATTACAGATAACATTGTTGTGTATCCTTCTTTGAACATGCAAGAGATCCAACAGGCTCTAATTACATCCTTTCCAATTTTAGCAATTAAAGCTTGCATTTGAAGTACTGTGAGAACCGATGAGAAATTAAAGGTTGGCATGTAAACATAGATATAAATGCACTTCTTTCAAGGTTGCTCATCGCTATTAGGAAAACTTGCTATTGACGCAGCAAGATAATGGTTGAGGCTAATAAAAGTAGGCTTTGTATCTTTTAGGCTCGGGAGAAGACGATTATGTGAGACAATGCTTGAAAAGCAACAGTGTATATTATTCTGCTATTTCTGTGCTCCTTTTGATGTCTCACTGATTTAGGGGCTGTGAACCTTGCATCTGACTTGGCAACTATTTGGGCTCTATGTATCAAAGCGCAAATCCTGTGGCAACTTCCTTATTTTGTCATAACTACATTGTCTGCAATGGGGTGAGGGATTTATGGAGCAAGTGGGAGGGGTTAGAGTACAGTTACATTTGTATATGGCCCTAGGTCTTTGTATTAAAAGATGTGCGGCTTGCAAGCTCAATTTACCTTATAAAATGGCATATAACTTCTCCAGAATACAGACGACCAGCTTTTGCTAAAAGCCATATAATTTGTACCATGTTAGTGTTGTTACCTTAAACCACCCAAACTTTACAGTGGTTAATAAATAAAGCATGAAATTATGTTGATATCCTTCTAATAGATGTTGCAGCATGTTCATTTTTACAACGTCTGAATTATGAAATGCTGCTGCAACATATGTACAAATGTTTGCTTAGATTATTACTAAAGATGGATAAATGAGTCAATATTTTATTTACAGGTCTTAATTCCATATTCTCTCATTTTGACATATGCTTTACTTTTTTTCAAAATTTTGAATATTCTCCCATTTTCAAAATGTTCCTAGTTGTTTTTTTAGATGTTTATTCTTAAATGTTTTGGTTTTATGTTTGTTGTTGTTGTTGTTGTTTTTTTATTAAAAATTTCTCGAAGTGTATATATGTTTCAAGTTTGTTTTCTTATTTTCACATTTTAGCATTTTTAAAGATTAGAATATTCAAAGATAAAAACAAATAGTGGTGACTTTTTTTGAACTCCAACAATTTTACATAATGTGGAAAAAATGCAGAAAATGTAAATTTGGGTGAAAAATGTGCCCATCTCTAGTTACTCCTTTTAGGTTGCACCTGCGTTGGTAAAGGCACCCAGGGACCAGTAAAATAAAGGTTAAGCTCGGCCCCTGTCCCCTGCCATCCTTCCCTGGGATCATCTGACCACCAGACCACTGAGCTATCCTGTTAGTACATGCCCAGCAGCCCCTTGCATCCTATGTAAAAATGTACACTTTATTCCTGTGTATAAAACTGTATTACAAGTATATCAATGTACAGTTAATAAATGTAGTGTAACAGGAACGCAGAGCCAGGGTCTCTGGACATGCAGGTCTGAGAAACCCATTGTGCTGCCTGCATGTCCAGAGAAAATGGATGCTGGTGGGTCTGGAGATGGAGAAAAGGGGCAGGGGAAAAGGGAAATGGTGTCCAGGGGCAGAGATCGGACCGGGGGGGGAGCATACACCATAAGACCGGAGCCATTTGCTGCCTCTCCAGTCAGAGCGGCACCAGGCCAGCAGGAGATATCCTGTCGGCAGGGGGAAGACATTGCCAAGTCCCTCTGGTAGCCGCTACGCTTGTTGGCCCATTTGAATTTCCCCTCCACAAAGCCTTTTAAATCTGGAAACCTGCCCCCAGCCCTGATTGGTCCATGGAGGTGAACCATAACTTGCTGATTGGCCCGTGAACTAAATCCATGCTCTGATTGGTCGCCAGTCCCTCTTCCATGCTTTCATATGGCAGGGGGGAAGATAGAAAAAGGGGACCCGATCAGCGCTAAACGACTCATTCGGACCCTCTCGTGTAAGTGATCTAAGTGGTGTGCTCCAAGGCTGTGCCGGAGACACCTGAAGGAGGATCGGAGAGCCCTAGTAAACAGGAGATTTAACCCTGCTTTGAATCTACTACAAGACTGTAGCTGAGCTGGAGATTTAAAAGGGCTCTGCCGCAAATTGCACCAGAGAGGTCAGAATGGTCCTTATCTAATCAGAGAGTTAAAGCAAGCCCTGGGTAAGCTTTTGATGTGGCACGCAGCACCTACTGTAGTTAGCCAAGATTTTCCCCGTATGCCCCATTTTTTGTGAGTATATCTCTGATTGTGTTTTTCTGCTGTGCTTGCTGGCTCTGGCTGGAAAAAAAACTGCTTTGTTCTGTACAGTGCTTTGATCCCTGGTATAAGCTCTGATCTCCCGTGACAGACGTTTTTTGGTGGCACAGCGATGGGATCACGAGGCTCAGAGTAAGAACACTCATAGATATTCTGGACTGAGTTGGTATTTGTAGGAGGACATGCGCAGAGGTATGCCATGGAGACTTTTTAAGGTGAAATTAAATAAGGCTTTTATTGCGCCTGTTTCTTTAACATAAGAAAATCATCCAAACATATGCAAATAAGGGGTCAAACAAAGCTTCTGTTCCACTTAGGAGTATTTCTAGTGAAACCTATGCAGTCCACAACTCCCTTTAGATTAGCATGTCTCCCAGTCTCAAACATATATCTTGATATGTGCAGATATACCAAAAAGTCTTATAAGGGAAAGTCTTATCTGTTTCTTGTAGGGGAATGCTTCTTTGTTCTTCTGGTGTCCACCCCTTTGGGCGATAAGGCAACGTCAGGATCCAGGTTTAGAAGGACTTTCCTCTGTGTCTTGCTGGCAGCCTCTTCTGGTAGGCTCAAGATGTCTGTCCCTATGGTCAGTCCCACAACTTGTGAGACTAAAGAACAATCTCCCTTCCTGTCTTCAAAGGCGGGCTTTTCTAACAAACCTAATCAGCCAGGTGGTGTTGGTTAATTGACTACCAGCAGTTAACACTGCTGGATTAGAGGCACATTTCCTGAACAGGGATAACTCCCCTGTTACATACCTCCCCTGTTCGTGGGAAGCTCGGGCTTGCCATGGCCAAAGCCCATCCTTCCACTCTCATTCGAGATATCTCTGTGACTTGAATGAGAGTGGATGGAGGAAGAGAACCCTCAGTCCCGCTGGGATTGGAGCCCTTTCTCCAGTTTATTCGTGTCTCCTCCCAAAGGTGCTTGAGATCAGCACTCCTCAGTCGCTCGAGGAGGACTTTTTCCAGGTATAGTCTTTTTACTGCGTGCGCTATCATGAGATTTCCCTCGTGTCGGGTGCTCGTCTTATTGTAGGCAGACTGTATGGCAACAGTTGCAGAGCGTTTAAAAATAGCCCTTTGAGTTTTCCGCTCTTGAAGCTGTCTCTCTGCACTTTTTCCACTCAATGGAGTTGCTAGTTCAGCTTCTTTGGGATTGAGTTGCAATTCCACATCCACTGCCAGAGAATGTCCCATCTTTTCAGCTTCATCAGCTAAGGATTCTTCTGGTTTTGTGTCAGCACGTGTACCTTTTTTTGTTGCCTGTTGGGTGGCTGAAGGTTTTGCTAGTGCTTGTTTAGGTGGTTCAAATTTTGCAACCTTGTTTTTCAGACGAGCGGTATTCCCAGCTCTCACTGTACCCTTGTCTTCATGGGTTTTTGTGGCTGTGGGATACTGACGCTTAGTCAGGGTCAATACTTGTAGAACTGTAATCTCATCCGCGAGGGATCCCTGTTTTTTGAGTGCATCTTGCAAGTCTCTTCTCAGGGAATTTATCTGCACACTTTGCTTTCTCTGAGCTTGCTTCCACATTTTCATTGTATTGTGAAGCACTGTGAATTTCTTTGCTCGGGCCACAGTTACTTGTCTCAGTTTCTGGACCTTCTTGTGCTCCCTTTTGTGCCGAGTCACCTGGGTTCTAAGCTTGGCCTCTTGCGATGCTTTGGTGATGCTCAGGGTAGCCTTCAGTTTCTCATGCTGCTTTGCGGGGACATACTGGGTAATCAGACGTTCCTGCAGCACTTGTACTTCTTTAGCAGCCTGCAGATTGTCTTCCTGCAGAGTTTGCTGCTTCTCCTCGGCCTTCTGGAGGTGCGTACGCAGACCTTGCAGATGGTTCTGCAGTCGGTGCCTGCTTCAAACTTCTCATCTTCCAAAAGTTTATTTATTTCTTTAAGCTCGTGCAGCTTTTCATTCTTTTCCTTGATGTAGTCTGTCAAATGAGAATTTTCTTCTTTCAGTTTTAAGTTTTCTCTTTTTAATCTTAAATTTTCTCCTTTTTCAGTCTCTGTACTATTCAGGGCCTCCTTGCAGTCCACCTTCCATTTTTGCACATCTGCTTGGAGGCGGGCTGTCTCCTGGTGTGAGACTTCCATCGCCAGGTTTAGGTTCTGAAGCTCCTTCTGAGAGACTTTGAGATCTAAGTTAAGATGGAGGATAGTTTTCTTTGCAATATCCAGCTCCTCAGTGAGACTGTGAAGTTCCTCTCTGGAGACTTCCAGTTCTGGGCGGCAGCTGTTGGTCTCATGATGTGAGGCATCCAGTGCTCTGCGGAGTGTATGAACCTCTTTCTGAGATACGTCCACCTCTGTGCGGACACTGTTGACCTCCTCTTGTGAGGCATTCAGCTCTACGCGAAGAGTGTGAACCTCTTGCTGAAAGACTGTCATCTCTTCAGTGCCTCCTCATACTTCTGCTTCAGCTTAGCCATCATTTTATCAGATTGGCTCTGCTTTTCATCCATGGCGGTAATAGTAGCATTTGCAGTATCTAGCTCAGTCTTGAGATCGTCCAATTCTGTCCTGGCCAAAGAGTAAATTGTGAGCACATCTTTCTGTAGCTTCACGTTATTTTTCTGTAGCTCTGTGTAACCATCTTTCTTTTGTTTCAATTGTTCATGGAACATATCACAGTCATGCCTGACATTTTTCAGGGCATCTTGAGGGCTGGTCAAGGGATTGACACTCACGGGTTCCGGCTCCGCTTCCATGGGATGGTTGGTTGAGGGTTCCTCACTGTTGGCACCGGACAGACACTTCTTTGGGGTACACGACTTCTGCCTTGGGCCCTCTGGATATTCGGTTATCCGCGGGACGAATTCTCCATTTTCTCTAGGCTGCAGGGCAACTCGGTCCCCTTTTTCTCCACAGGATCTGCGGACGTGTCTGTTCCTTCCACGGTAAGTGAAGAACCGCTTTTCTTTTTCTTTTTCCGCCTTTTTGTTTTGGATGGCTCCGTCCCATCAGGAATACTGGGGTCTCCTTCTTTATTTGGTACTTCAGCGGCTTCATTGTATACGCCAGGCTTTTCTTGCAGTTGCTTTAGCTGACAGAAATATTTGGTGATCTGCTGCTCCCGCTCTTTCTCCTGCCGATCATATTCATCATCATAGGGAGCGGTCTTTTCAGTTCGTGCCGAGTTCAGGCACCCCCACCATTCTTGGGGTGTTTTGTGGGTGTGACTCGGTTCGGGTTCCCCGTAAGAGATGTCTTCCTCTTTATTGGACTGGAAGGACCACTCTTCCGTGGGGTAGGGTTCATTACAGTAAAGCTGCATCTTTTCCTCCGTTTTGGGGCTATCAGGTGTAATTTTCTTCCTGACCTCAGAAGGCGCTATTGCAGCTGTTGCCACTGTATTTGCTAGAACCCCCAATTGTGGTAGTCTACAGGTGGGCATATTTTGCTTGTAGAGGTCGTAGCTCTCACAGGCATCTCTGTAGACTTTTTTTTTTCCCTTGGGTAAGTTTTACAATATCAGCAGTGCTGTGCACGCATTGTCTCTCATAATGTATACTGGATGTGTAGTTGCTAGGTAAAAACTTATGTTTGCTTTACACCATTTACTTACTAGGTGAAATCCCTCCGCTTCAGCCAAATAATGTGGTTTTCTGCTTGAGTTCAGTAATTTTCAGTCTCAACTTTGGGTATTATGGCATTCACTCTTCACACTTTGGGTGCCTGTTTTACTCCCAAGATACATAGACAGACTTTTACTTGCAGAAAAATAAATTATATTCTTTGCAGTGGAATATTTCTTTCACTCCCGGCAGGGTGACTCAACACTCAGCAATTGGCTTTGGGATACCTTTTACACAGCTCAGCGATTCCTTTTTCCCCAGTAGGGCAATTTTACCCTCAGCACTTGTTTACTGAAAATTCCCCTGCTTCAGCACAGTCTTGCATCAATTTTCACATTTTTCTGCATATACTCCATTTACACACTCGTGTGTCACCATCTGTATTCACTGCTTCAGCGAAACATTTGAAAACAACAAACGCCTATCCCTTTTAAGGGCTAACTTACTTCTTGAACCCTGACTATGGCTGGAAGGCAAAACCCCTATTTCAATTACCATATTACACTTTATTGTGATAGGCAAATAAGGTTTACCTGCTTCAGCACAGTCACTCTCTCCTCTTGGAATCGGGGAAAAGAGTCCATCTGTGGTTTTGTGGGTTTCAGTGCAGTGTAGACATCCTGCCTGGGTGTGTATCCCTTTAACTCTGGTCTCTGCTGCATGAGTTTCTTTGTTTATGTTGCTCAGGCTGTTCACAGGCAATCTCCGGGGCCCCTTTTAACTTCAAGGGCCACCTCAGTCCCAATTCTGACACCATATGTAGGAGGACGTGCAGAGGTATGCAATGGAGACTTTTTAAAGTGAAATTAAATAAGGCTTTTATTTTGCCTGTTTCTTTAACATAATAAAATCATCCAAACATATGCAAATAAGGGGTCAAACAAAGCTTCTGTTTCACTTAGGAGTATTTCTAATGAAACCTATGAAGTCCACAACTCCCTTTAGATTAGCAAGTCTCCCAGCCCCAAACATATATCTTGATATGTGCAGATATACCAAAAAGTCTTATAAAGGAAAGTCTTATCTGTTTCTTGTAGGGGAAGGCTTCTTTGTTCTTCTGGTGTCTACACCTTTGGGCGATAAGGCAACGTCATGATCCAGGTTTAGAAGTACTTTCCCCTGTGTCTTGCTGGCAGCCTCTTCTGGTAGGCTCAAGACGTCTGTCCCTATGGTCAGTCCCACAACTTGTGAGACTCAGGAACAATCTCCCTTCCTGTCTTCAAAGGCGGGCTTTTCTAACAAACCTAATCAGCCAGGTGGTATTGGTTAATTGACTACCAGCAGTTAACCACCACACTGCTGGATTAGAGGCACATCTCCTGAACAGGGATAACTCCCCTGTTACTGTATTGAACCTCAAAACCAAAGAACAAAGAATTTCAGGCACTCCGCTCACAGTTAGAGTACACCACACCCCCCCCCACACCTCCCCCCAAGTAGCCACATAGTCAACAAGTGACGCAAACCAGATCTTGGCATCCTATTACAAAGCCTGGAGCAAGGAACAACTCCAGAACCTCTGTGAAGAGAAGGATTTGGAGTCTAGGAACAAGAAGGACATAGTCACAGACCTTGTCCAGCGGGGATCCCCACCAGTGGCAAACCCAGCAGCCAGGGGAGAGTGGACAAGTGAGAGGTCACTAGCCAGGCAATCTGATTCATCTGATACCAGCTCCAAAGGCAGAGAAGCTTCTGCTCTGATCCTGACAACCAGATCACCACTGCACCATTTTATGCACTTGGGGATGCAGCTACACTGGAGCTCCAGCTGGAGGTACTGCAGTTGCTGACCGCTCAGGTGAGCAACTCTGCCTGACCTTCACCTCCCATGTACAGCTGCAGCTCCCAGTCAGGTCATCATCCCGGCTCTTCTACAGAAGCTTTATTTAATTTGATGAGAAGACCTACATTGACGGGTTCCTGCGATCCTTTGAGCAACAGTGCTTTATGCACCAACTACCAAAGGAGGACTGGGTAAAGTTTCTGGTTCCCCAGCTCAGCAGCAAGGCCGCGGTTGCCCAACAATAGCTGTACCGGGAAGATGCTATGAACTACACCATTGTAAAGGAACTTCTGCTGTCCAGGCATAAGATTACCCCAGAGACTGACCAGGTGCAGTTTCATGCCCTGGACAAAGAACCCTCATGACTCCCGTGCTGACTTTGCTGCCCAGTTAGCCAACCGCACCAAGCGATGGGTAGCTGGATGTGAAGTGAACTCTTTATAGGGCTTATTGGACTTTGATCGTAAACGAGTAATTTTTGCCAATGCATCCCTGAAGTCCGTGAGTGGGTCACGGACCTAAAACCCACAAACTTCCGGCTTGCTACTAAGATTGTCGATGACTTCATGGCAGCCCAACCCTAGCTTTGCTAACCAGCCCGACCAATCGCGCTGGCTACCCTGATGCCAGTGCACTGACCCTTCCACCCGCAGCCTTCCCAGCTCTCTGAGCCTCTGCTCCTGCCTATAGACCACCCACAAGGACCCTAAGCTCCAGAAACGGACGACTTCATCCACGAGCTGCAATGCTATGGCTGCAACCCCACCGGGCACCTGAGGCGGGACTGCCGCACTGCCCCTGGGGCCAGTAGACCCCACTCCCCACACCAGCATGCCATCTCATACATTAAGGTCAGCATTTCAGCCTTGGCCGCCCCACCAGTGACCCCAGCCACCAGGAATCAATTCCCAGTCAGGCAGCATGGTCAATCGGGTGTACAGCATATGCCCAGATGGCCTGCACCATTGGGAAAACCTTTCACAGGTATGTATGATTTAAATGACACACATAATACATATATGGTGATAGCACTTAAATGTTATCCATAACCAGTGTTCGACAATCCTATACATTTGCACGCCCGGGGAAAGTGGATTTAACATCTGGGCAAGCTCCTATTGGCCCAAGCAGCACACGTGTTTGTTTTTTTTAAATTTTCCTGCTCACGCGGAAATGTTCCCTGCTCGCGCTGAAAAAAAAAACTTCCCCTACCTGACAGCTGATTGGCGCGCGCTCCCAGGCTTTGTGGGCATGCAGCCAGGCTCTCTATGAGCCCACCCCAATGAGCGGCCAGTCTTTCTGGCCGGAGATCTGTTGGAGAGTAAGTACTCTCCAATCCTCCATCCTGCGGCCCCTCTGCTCTTTCCCTGCAAGCTAAGGTGTTCCCCCGATTCCCCCCGATACCCGCACGGGGCCGGAGATGCTAGTGGGGTTGTTCCCCCCTTCTCTCCCTGGTCCCGGCTTCCCGCGCGTGGCGGGAGATGGTAGCGAGGGTGTTCCCCCTTCTCTCCCCAGTCCCCGCTTACCCCGGCTTCCCGCGTGGAGGTGTTCCCACTTCCCGCTTCCCCCCAATCCCCGCGTGGGGCGGGAGATGGTAGCGGGGGTGTTCTCCCTTCTCTCCCCGGTCCCCGCTTACTCCGGCTTCCCACGTGGAGGTGTTCCCACTTCCCGCTTCCCCCCAATCCCTGCATGGGGCGGGAGATGGTAGCGGGGGTGTTCCCCCCCTTACCCCCTTGGTCTCTGCTTCCCCTCGGTCCCATGGCTGCCCGCACAGGGCGGGAGATGGTTGCGGGGGGGCAAGCGGGGCAGTGTTGGTGGTGCTTTGTCGCGCTGCCTTTCCTCTCTTCTTCCCCCTGTCCCATGTGTTTGTGTGCATGGGAGAATGTGTGTTTGTGCATGGGAGAGTGTGCATGGGAGAATGTGTGTGTGCATGGGAGAGGGTGTGCATGGGAGAGTGTGCATGGGAGAGTGTGTGCATGTGTGTGTGTGTGTGTGTGTGTGTAGGATACCAGAAGTGTCACCCTCCCCACCCCATCACCCAATCACCCCATCAGCCCACCCAATCACCCCGTCACCCCACCCAATCACCCCGTCACCCCACCCAATCGCCCCGTCACCCCACCCAATCTCCCCGTCACCCCACCCAATCACCCAATCTCCCTGTCACGCCACCCAATCTCCCCGTCCTCCCACCCAATCACCCGCCTATCTCTCACCCTCTGTCTCTCGCCCTCTGTCTCTCGCCCTTTGTCTCTCGCCCTCTGCCTCTCGCCCTCTGCCTCTCGCCCTCTGCCTCTCGCCCTCTGCCTCTCGCCCTCTGCCTCTCGCCCTCTGCCTCTCGCCCTCTGCCTCTCGCCCTCTGCCTCTCGCCCTCTCTCTCTGCCTCTCGCCCTCTCTCTCT
>NC_134486.1:227050452-227055452 GCF_040206685.1 Ascaphus truei | reverse complement strand
AAAATTATAGCCTAAGAAAGGTGTCAATCACTCAGATATAAACTCATCAACATGTCAGTAGCATTAGTTCACTTTGGTCCTAAAGAGGCATATCACATTTAAGGACCACTCCGAATCACAGGCTAGCAACATCTTCCCACCTCATTCTTACTCCAAGAAAAAGTTGACATACAATTTTGATGATATATATATATATATATATATATTATTCATGTATCAAATAACTTCCTTATGTCATAACATAATTCTTTAACAATACATAATTGCTGTTGTTTTCTACCCATTTGTTGTTAGAGAGGTTCATTGAATAATGAAACATAATGAATTAGGTTGCTTACTTGCATGCAAAGCGATCATGTAACCAACTAGTCGGTGAAATGTGATATTTTTGTCAAGTAGTCTTCTAACATTTCCTCTGCAACACTAAAAGAAAATATGAATGAGTTATCAATGAAAACTGTACATGTTTGCAACTGCTGATACATTATTACGAGACCATATTCATTTTGTAGTTAAAGTATATTGGGTAATACAGTATGTATCAAAATGGTGCCAAATATTTTCATCTGCATGATTTTGTGCCAGCGCCGTATTTATGAACCTTGCTAATTTAGTTTTTTACATTTGACACAGACTTCTGAGGAGCAGAGGTTACTAGAGATAGGTGGACTGGTTCAAAACTCATTTCCGGTTTTCCTAGACTTTTAGACCAAATCCAATCCCCCCACCAAAATGCATCTGTGGAGACAAAAAAATCTGAGCACATACATCTGAATCTGCCATTACATTAATTCCACTCAGATTCTTTTTTTATCACTGAAAATTTGCCCTGCGAATTTTAATGGAAGGGGAGGAGTTCATTTTTAGTACTGTCTCCAGTTGTGTATATATATATATCCCCGCAAACCTTCCTCCAAATAAATGAGACAGATGCCTGTGCTGAAAAATGAGCACTCCTGAGGTACCCTGGGAGATCTGCTAATGGCTATGCAAAGTATATTTAAATGAGTCTGTGACAGGGTGAAGTCAACCCCTATCAGTTATGCCTGGGAAACATATGTCTGAGTGCTTCATCCAGCACTCATAAGGGTTAACTCAGGTGGAAGCTAGCTAATCATGATGTAAGCTGACACCTGAGAGCCAGCAAGGTACATAAAGGATCTTGTTACCAACAGTAGCTGTCTGTCTCAGATGAGAGCACATGGATAGATGTGCTGCTAGCCAGAAGGATACAGCACTACTTACTGCAGCCAAAGTAAGATTTCTTTCATTTGTTTGCATGACTGCTTAAAAAGACTCTTACAGTTTGGGTATGGTTTAGCCAGCCAGCCTGCTAGCTAGGACTGCTGTGTTAGTCAGTTTTCTCCCAACGTGGAGCAGGATTTGTTTGCTTAAAGGGACAGTGTACCCGCATGTTATGTTGCTGTGGAGAAATAAAGCCACTGAACGTTTTCATTTATCCTGAAACTACACGTGTGGACTGTTCCTTGACCTCGGCTACAGGCTGTCCTGCCACAGAGTCATATCGCACACTTCCTAAAAGTGTAGTCACTACTCAAATGGAACTCCTCTTGCTCGAAAAAAAAACCCGGTGGATTTGACTTTAAGACTGATCCACGAAATGCCACGGCTGAAAGGAACTAGCCAATACATGTTGGATTCATATTCGAATAAAAAATATGCCCATCTGTAGTTATTACTTCCTTATACCTGCTGGATTTACTTGACCTAAAGAGAAAGGAAAACAAGCATCAGCTATACGTGAAAGTTTTGATAATAAAATATATTATTAAAATATATTACTTTTAATATTGTAACTATCTTCTCGTCTAACTTCTCTTATACCCATTCTCCAAAGTGCTCATTGGTGCACATTGATACATTAATGCAAAATCAAGAAGACATAAGGGGCTCCAGTTTTCAACCCTTGATACACAACCCCCATACCCTAGACATATGAAACAAATTACAGGCCTACAGATAAAGCACGCTTCATTGTTCCATTTGGGATATACCATAGTGGAATAGGTTTTGATATTATGTGCTAAAACACTGCCACTGAATCCTATGGATACCCTGTGATACTGTGATATATAACAGGATATATTGTGTTATCACTAAGAACAATAACGCTGACTACATCTGTTTGAGGATTCGCCATCCTGGTGGTTGCAAACCATCTCCTCACCCCAACAAGCCTTCCGTGACGGACACTCAGGATGCGCGGTCTCGTGGTCCCAGTGCGCGCGCGGACCTTGCGCGGCCTGATCCCCCGTCCGCGGATGCATGACGGGTGCATTCGGCCTGCCTCCCTGCTGACGCGTGGTACAAGCCCCGCCTCCGCTCTGGTGATGGACAGGACCAACGTGGGAGTGACGCGTGCTCTCGGTTCCACCCCCTGACCTCCGTGACATGCGTGGGTCGATGCGCGATTGATCCCACCCCCTTGCCCTAAGGTCACTCAGAATCGGCGTGGGAGTGACGCGCTCCATGCTCCGTCCCGGATCTCCGTGACGCATGCAGGACGGCGCGCGAGCAGTCCCATCCCCGATTAGGCTGCATCATAGGGCACACCTGTGTGCACCAGCAGCCTATCAGTGTTTACTTCCTGGTTCCGCCCTTGCTGGCTATTGGAGGCTCCACCTTTATATACCTTCAGTCTTCTCTCATTCCTTGTTGAGCATAGTCAAGTGTGACACCGTGCCTTGCTACATTCTTGTTCCTGAGACCCTTGCATTGCCTGCCTGTTAACCTCTTGTAGCCTGAACCCTGCTAGTACCTTGGACTCCACTTCTCTCCACTCCTGATCCGGCTTGTACGACCATTCTCCTGTCTCCAGTCCTGACCTTGGCTAAGTACTCCAACGATCCGATACTCTCCTAAACCTGAACCTGGCTACGTACCCCGACAATCCGCAACTCTCCGCTCCTGAACTTGGCAAGTACTTTAACTATTCTCCAATCCGTAATCCTGACCTGGATTGAATGACTACTCTACATCCTAGGCGCGCCCGCATGGCTGTGGGTTGGCGTTAACCAATTCCCTACCTCAGCACCGCCGTTGCGCTTCGTTTGTGGTGAGCTACGCGTTACAATCTGTATGTCACAAACAGTGTCATATATTGCAATATCATTTGTCAAGGTAAAGATAGGTAGGTTCTGTTTATTCTCTTAAAATATGCATTCCAAAAATAGTCTCTTAATAGTATTTACATAAATGACCCAGGACCAGACTGGTCCGAAAAGCAAATTACCAGAGATTGGATGTTTGAGCCCCCATTACTTTATCAGGCTACCCCTCTCCTCCCTGACACCTCTTGGGCTACTCCTCCACTCTATGTGCACTTGACAATCATATCTCCTCCCCCCTCCACAACTGTGAAACCTCATACACCTTCTTCTAACTCCTACTCGACAACAGCGGGTCTTTAACATAACCCCCTACCCCCCCCCCTTCCCACTCACCAATTGCAGAGGGGAGTTGGAGGTTGCCCTAAAATATAATTCACCAGTTGACCTATTGTAGATTCCCCAGTCTGATGATTAAATCTTTTTTTTTGGTTATTATTATTAAACTGTGAACAACAAATACTATACACATAGCCAAAGTAAGTTGAAAATACGTTTCTCTGAATATTTTTAATTAATTAAATGTTTGCAACTTGAACAACATAAAATTAAGTTATACCGTCAAACAATGGTTAGATATTTTCTAATCTAAGTAAGCTGTCACACATACTTGGGGGTTTATGTACTCAGGCAAATCAAGCTCATCGCTCCAATTTGCACCCCCATTTGTTAGTTTGGTAACCACATTTGGTTAATAGGGCTATTGCTCATTAGTCTAGTGGGGGTAGGTGTGGTGATAGGGAAGGTGTTGGGGCTAATTGCCCTGGGAGGGTGGTTAGGCATCCTGGGGAGGTGGGAGATTGGTAGGGGTTAACCCCATGTTTGCCATAGCGATTAGTAAAGCAGTGCATGGCCAGTAAAGTAGCCCAGGGGAAAGGGCGGACTGGCCAGGGGGGCAAGAGGATAATTGTCCCCTGGGCCAGTCCTATTTCAGCCATTGTGTGCTGGGCACAATTTGTTTTATGCAGCTGCAGGCAATTGGCATGGTGCCCAATGCCGACAAGGTAAGAAGCTGAGGAGGAGCAGTTGACTGGAGGAGGCTTTATCGAGCTGGGGAGGAGGGTCCTCACTCAGTACTGCTGCAATTTGAGGCCATCAAGGACCTCCCACTGAGGGAAGGGAGACGGATGCTACATGAGACCGGTTTGGCAGTTTGTGTGCTAATGGATGTCAGTGAGCCTGGATTATTTGTGTATTGTGTATATATTGTGTGTGTGTATATGGTGCATACAGTAGAGACTGTGTGTACATATATACATGCAGTGTTTTATGCGTTTTATGTGTAAAAAAAATATAACAAAAATAAAGCCAAAATGGAGAAACCATGTGTGAAAAACTACAGTACACCTTATGATTCAATAGCTTGTAGAAACACCTTTAGCAGCAATAACTTGAAGTAATCATTTTCTGTATGACTTTATCAGTCTCTCACATCGTTGTGGAGGAATTTTGGCCCACTCTTCTTTACAACGTTGATTCAGTTCATTGAGGTTTGTGGGCATTTGTTTATGCACAGCTCTCTTAAGGTCCAGCCACAGCATTTCAATTGGGTTGAGGTCTGGACTTTGACTGGGCCATTGCAACACCTTGATTCTTTTCGTTTTCAGCCATTCTGTTGTAGATTTGCTGGTGTGCTTGGGATCATTGTCCTGTTGCATGACCCAATTTCGGCCAAGCATTACCTGTCGGACAGATGGTCTCACATTTGACTCTAGAATACTTTGGTATACAGAGGAGTTTGACCTTGGGGTGAATTTGCTGGGATGTCCACTCCTGGGAAGATTGGCAACTGTCTTGAATGTTTTCCACTTTTGAATAATCTTTCTAACTGTAGAATGATGAACTTTAAATAATTTGGAAATGGCCTTATAA